>NC_083571.1:56270016-56571266 GCF_027579695.1 Neoarius graeffei
TTGGACACTCGGGTGAAGAGAGGAGCAGAGCTGTCAATTGATCACTACCTGGTGGCGAGCTGGATCAGATGGTGGGGGAGGAGGCCAGACAGACCTGGTAGGCCCAAATGTGTAGTGAGGGTATGCTGGGAACGTCTGGCGGAGGCTCCTGTCTGTCAGATTTTCAACTGCCACCTCTGGCAGAGCTTCAACTGCATACCGGGGGAGGATGGGGACATTGAGTCTAAATGGACCATGTTCCGCACCTCCACTGCTGAGGTGGCCGTGCAGAGCTGCGGCTGCAAGGTTATTGGTGCCTGTTGTGGCAGTAATCCCCGAACCCGGTGGTGGACACCTGTGGTGAGGGGAGCCATCAAGCTGAAGGAGTCCTATCGGGCTTGGTTAGCCTGTGGGTCTCCAGAGGCAGCTGACAGATACTGACGGGCCAAGCGGAACGCGGCTCTGGCGGTCACTGAAGCAAAAACTTGGGTGTGGGAGGAGTTCAGTGAGGCCATGGAAAGTGATTTTCGGTCAGCCTTGAAGAGATTCTGGCAAACCGTCCGGCGGCTCAGGAAGGGGAAGCAGTGCTCTGTCCCTGCTGTTTACAGTGAGGATGGAGTGCTGTTGACCTCAACTGGGGACATTGTCCGTGGTGGAAGGAATACTTCGAGGATCTCCTCAGTCCCACCTTCATGTTGTCCGAGGAGGATGCAGAGTCTGAGGGTGCTTGGAAGGACTCGCCCATCGCAGGGGCTGAGGTTGCCAAGGTGGTTAAAAAGCTCCTCGGTGGCCGGGCTCCAGGGGTGGATGAGATTTTTCCTGAGTTCCTGAAGGCACAGTCCACAAAACACATGTAGACTGAATTAGCACACTCCAGTGACCCCTCATGAAGATGTGCAAGGGTATGTCTTTGGATAATGTATGGTGAAGGAATGCAGTGCCAAGGCTAATAGCAAAGGTTCTCAACCATCATCATGGAGTACCCCCTGTCCAGTACATTGTAATCATTATGGCTTTGTAAAATCAAGAGTGACTGGTTAGACACGTGTTTTCTCTGCATGTGAGTGTGCTGGAGTGGGACAGTGGCAGTCATTAACTAAACAGATATCTGTGCTCTCCCAGGGCCACTGTGTACATCGTCCTCCCAGTGCCATCATTAATTCTCTCTATAATTAGTGCTTTTGTCTTTGCTGCATCTCCCCACAAGACAAATGTGACTTATACCAGAGTCTCAGCCATCACAAGATCATCACCTGGGTTTATTGCATTTGCAAAATCCAGAATGAAATGGAAAGCACTTTATGGCTCAAATGAAAATTGTGTGTGTGTGTATTTTATCATGCAGTATGCGACAGAGCTATTTAGTCAAGCCTCTGGGTTGTCTGCCTGCTGTGAGCTGTTAGTGGACTGATGGCATTTACACACACTATAACCGCCGAATAGGGAATTCAATCAACCCGTCAGGCTTTACAGTCTGATAACATTAGTGTCAGCATTTGGATGGAATAATCATTAGCCGTGATGTCCGTTTGGCGCGCGCACACACACATATATATGCACGTTCCCTTTATCAGGCACCTAGAGGGATCAATAGCATTAAATCTGCAAGCAGGTCACCAAGCAACAGTGGCTTTGCATCTGTGCAGCCTAAATATCCTATTCCGCCATCTCTTATACCCATGGATGCACACAGATACCTGTGATGGTGTAGGCATAAGGAAGACCAATCATCTACCAGGGTGAGAACTGACAAATGTTGAAGGCAGGAGTAAGAAGGCTGACTGAAAAAGAAAGTAGAAATGAGAGGAGTGCCTTGGCTAGTCATGAGGATGTGACACAAGTTCTTTCTGTGACAAAGCGAACAAGAACTAAAGGTTAGAAAAGCAGTTTTGGGACCAAAATGTTGTTGGTTCGATTCCCTGGACCAGCAGGAATGACTGAAATGCCCTTGAGCAAGGCACCTAACCCCCAACTGCTTCCCAGGCTGCTTTGGGTATGTTGTACCTCACTCTGGATAAGAGCATCTGCTAAATGCCATTAATGAAACATATCACCTAAACATTTGTTGTCTGAGGTTCCACCATGAGATCCAATAGCAGCTAGTCTGCTATTAATTAATTTATTTATTTATTTATTTAAACATGGATTGATTTTTCTTCACAGGAGGGCAAACTCTTGAACCTTTTCAAGTGCAGAACACACACGCATTTTTTCCAATTTGTCGATATCAAGTTACATAAAATCCTTACAAAGATTTACAAAGGTCCAGCCACATCACTGAATAGCAACAGCAGTTACATTTTAGTATTTTATGTCTTTAAATTGGACAACTTGAAGTGGTTATATTTTGTTTTGCACTAGCGCTTCATGGTACCACTTTTGTCCAAATTTGACCAATCCTGTTCACTCCACTACACTGTCAGAAATAGGGGTACAGTAGGAGTCCATTTCTGTACCCCATGGTATAATTTACACTATGGTACTCCTTAGGGCTCGTAATTGGACCTTAAGGTAACTATATGTACCTTTTTAGAGCCAAAAAGGTACATGTATGTTTCTAAGCGGTATATAAAGGGTACAAATAAATACCTTAGAGGGTACTGCCCCAGTGACAAGCCATTGTACCCCTAAAGGTACAATAACATGCTTTATTTTCTGAGAGTGTACTTTGATTGTACCTTCCCACTGTGTTTTCTAACAGACTTGGTTCTATTTCCCAAAATATAGTCACCACCATGTACATAAAACAGTTCCTGAAAATGAATGTGCAGAGCCAGGTAAGCAACCCATACACAACATCCTGTGTTAATGAACATGGCTTTTCTTTATGCCGCAAGCTGTATTAAAGTAAAACGTGCCTGCTCCTGCAATGTTTTGGTATTGATGGATACCTCGAGTCTGAACAGATTTCTCTAATCAGACCAGAAAAACTAAAAAAAAAAAAAAACCCTTCCTTTTTTGACCCCTCTAGTTCTCTCTGTTGTGAGTGTCTGGTCTGATGAGCTGCCTTGTGCTAAATAATTTATGTAAATGCATGTGATTTGGAAAGGTGAAACAGTGGATCGACAACAAAAGCTGTTCATGTTTTAAAAAGTCACTCAACAACAGCCATATCTTTTCAGACATTTATTGGTTCTGCTACAGTATTTTTTTTTCTAGTCATTGTTTCAGTGCAGGGAAATAGTTTCACAAAAACCGTGACTTGATGAGCCATGGTCTATTGTGTACATTTACATGATATTAATTTTTAAGCATATTATTGCATGCAAGTTCAGTTACACTCTCAATGAAACTTTAATCTGTGTAATTGCTGTTAGCATACAGATATTGCCGTCTAAGGCCCTGTCCACACGGCAACGGATTCAGGTGAATCTGATAAAATTGTTTATCGTTTCGGCCTGGCGTCCACACGGCACCGGCGTTTTGGGTGCCCCAAAACGAAATCTTTTGAGAACGGGTTCCAGAGTGGAAAGATCTGGCAACGGCGCCGTTGCGGAGTTGTCTGGATGAGTAGAACGGATTTGTTTACGATGACGTCACAACCACATGACTGTCAGTGCTTCACACCGGGCAGAAGTGTAACGAACTCGATGCGAGTTGTCAACAAATCCTATAACTTGGTTCATGAAACGCGCTTACAAAATATTTTTACTGTGAATATTTATTGTGTAATGGTGCAAAGTGAGAGAGAGAGAGAGAGAGAGTGTGAGAGACTCTGCCCTTAGGGCAGAGTCAATCCCGCCAGCAAAAATAGGGAAAAAAAGGAGCGATCTCACCTCTTCAGATGTTGATTTAAGTCCTACAATACATTCCTGAAAAAGGGCGTAGAAGAACAAATTAATCCATCAACGTGTAGCATTCAATTTATTCCGGACCATTAAAGACGCCGCCTTCCGTGTAGAATCATACGTCATCCTTGCCGCCATATTGGATGGGGCAAAGTGGAGAATAAAGATGCCTCATTCATGTGCTGCGTTTAACTGTACCAACAGGTTTACCGTCCAAACGAGATCACATGGGATTACCTTTCACAGGTGAGACTGGAAAAATACTTTTCATTGTATTTGGTCATTATAACGTAACTTTACGAACAGATTTTCCTGACTTTGTGGCTAATATGAAGTCTCGCGCATAATAGTTTATACGCATGCGTCCTTACTACTTCTATTGTCCTGGTGTCTCCGATGGGACCGTCTTACAGCGCACCTAGAGGTGTGGCATGTGTATTGCATCGTTTTCAGCAAGCGTTGCGTTGCCATATGTACCTGATATTTTACTAATCCGTTGCCCATGTGGACGCAATATTTTTTTAATAACATCTCGTTACCGTTGTCGTGTGGATGTAGCCTAAGCTTCACAACCATCACAGATTCCTGCTAATGTTGGGAGTTTCAGTTTTGGTTTATTCCCTCATGATACACCATGGTATTGTCAAAAAAATGTCACTTCTTACAACTTCTGCTGTGTTGAAATGGTTTAATTAATCGTTTATATAAAAAAATAAAATCCTAGTCTGAAGAGGCTCAATATGGTTATTGAGCTGACTGCAATACAAGCACAAAATCAAGGTCACCCACCATTACTACATTAATTGTGAATTAAGATTGTAAGCAAAACTCTCAATTGTTCATGAAAATTACGCAATTGTAAATGAAGATGGCAGAGCAAAAAGAAAGAGCACACAGCCAATAAGCGCAGTATTATAACCATGACCACACAGCTTAATTAGTGAAGAAACGGCAATCGGCATCGAGTAAGTGCACACACTGCAGCATGGAGGAAAGTACGCGTTCTGGCTAACAGGGTGATCGGAGCAAAATCATCCGAGTTTGGACTAATACATATTCTCTCTTGTGTGTCTCCATCTCCCTTTCTTTTCTGTCTGTTAACCCTCGGCCTCCTTCTGAGGGCTATAATCGACTATGTCCGCCCACCTGCCTGCAGCACAGAGACGGGGGCTTTGTTATACACTCACAATCACACATACATGTGCGCACACACACACACACACACACACACACACACACACACACACACACACACACACACACCATTACTGCAGTGCTTCTTCATCAGCACACAAAGAGGAGCCAGAAAAAGACTGGTGCAGTGTGCGGGGGAGCCAAGTTTAAAAAAAAAAAAACTGTTTACATTTAGTACAACTTCAGTTTGTCTTCATTGCATGTTACGGATATGAAGTCGATGGATGGCGTGTTAAGTTGATGTGTGTGAGACTGTGTGTAGCCATAGATTTGTGTGCACTTCTTGACATGTGTGTACAAGTTTTCCTGAGAAATAGAGCTGTAACATGAAGCTTGCTCAGCTTTCTTAGTTTAAACTAAATTAACCACATTCAGTTGCTAAAATCTCATAGAGCAATGTCTGGCTTTTACAGCTTCTTGAAATTGGAGCCTTTCTGCCTTCATGGAAAAATCCACCCTCATGTCAACATAGCCGCTTGTACCATCAACAGTAAATAAAACATCACTTTAAAAGATTTTTTTCATAGTATTTACTTGTAGATCAATTAACATTAGTTGGTTAAATCTATAAAATTGATGATACAATTTGCTATTTCGAGAAAGTAAATACATCGTAATCTCACTATCACTAATGTTTTCGCTGGCTAGCTTGTTCCTAACAAAATGTATGCTTTTCCCACTCTTTGTAGCTTGAAGGTTGAAAGTTTCTCGATTCAAAGTTTCCTTTAAACCAATTCAATCACTTGCTGTTGCATTACATTACATTACTGGCATTGAGCAGACACTCCTATCCGGAGTGATATACAGTGTACCCAGAGCAGCCTGGGGTGAGGTGCTTTGCTCAAGGGCACGTCAGCCATTCCTGCTGGTCCAGGGAATCAAACTGATGACCTTTTGGTCCCAAAGCTGCTTCTCTAACCATTAGGCCATGGCTTCTCAAGACCACTTTTTGAAGGTCTTGGTCTCTTCCTGGAATCAACCACATTTTTACTCAGTCTTGTCTCGGTCTCGGACATAGAGGACTCGGGATTTTATTTCAAGACCACAACTGCGGGGATTGCAACGAATTGCCAATGCATTGTCTGATTTATTTGTTAGCATTGTGACCGTGATTGGATGTAAAATTTCCTGCTTCAAATGTGACTAATAATGTGACTCATTGCTAATTTGAACTTTTTCTTCCTGTTAATGGTTGTCACCTCTCCATGCCCCGCCCTTCTTAACACACACTGATCTGGTCCTGGTCTTGACTCAGTCTTGCCTTGCTTTGGTCTTGGTCTTCACTTGATCGCAACCCCTCAAAGTCTTGGTCTCTACACCCTCTGGTCTTGGTCATGACTTGGTCTTGGTTTAGGTGGTCTTGACTACAACACTAGCCAGTGTTATACCTATTTTAAATGATCCATAAAACCTTTTACATTTTTCACAGAAATACTGTGAATATGAAGACAAAATAGGCAAGTTTGACTTTACATAAAAAAAAAAAGTCACTGATTCTTCCGCAGGTTCACATACAGAAACCTTGTTACGACTTTTACTTCCTCTTGATTGTCAAATTTCATCATATCCCTGAATTGCAGATTTTCAATCTCTCAATCTTTTAGGTTGCATTATGTGGATCAGAGTCGTATTTGTGTGAGCAGTGTGCTCTGAATTCACTGTCACTATGTCTCTGGCATCTTAAGTGTGGTTGATTTGCGTGTCAGTGTTTGGTCAATTACAGGAAAAATGGACAAAGTAAATGGTTTCAAGTAGAAGAAAAAAGCTTCTGAGCTCAGAATCAAGAATGTCATATAGGTGCTAGTTGAGAGTGTGTTCTATTCAGTACATTGAGCCTTATATTTAGAAACGTGTCTGCACTGCATGTGGTGATATGCTGGATTAGGATTGATTGCCAGAGATTCATGCATATGAATATTCATGCTTTTTTTTGGTTTAAGCATATAAATCTTAACTTCTTAAGAATCTTACGAAACCAGCAGAGCCATATGTTTCAGGACTCAGGACTCTGTTTTTTCCAGCTCTGTTTTTCTTCTGAGATTGTCACCTGCGACTCTGCCTCTGCACTTTCTTCCTTGGATTTTACGAAGAGATTTTTGGACTGTACTGCTGCTGCGCCTGCTTCCTGCCTATTCTCCTCATGAGCCTACTCATCAGGTATGCCTCAGTTCATTCCTAGTAGTTGCTCATTGGGCCCAATCTGTTCCCGTGGCCTCCAGATTGTGACGGAATTTATCTGTGATATCATGGACCCAGCAGACTATGATGCTCTCAAAACTGCTTTGGCTAAGCAGGGCCAGATCTCAGATCTTATCAGCAAGAGAATGTCCTCCATCACTGATACCCTATAAAGACTCTCCTCACAGGTGGAGAGCCTTCAGGCTTCAATCACGGGCTGACCAGCACCAGCTCCAACTAGTCAACCGGCTGCTCCGGCCTTAAATCCCCCCCCCCCCCCCCCCCCCCCCCCCCCCCGGGAGCCTCGACTACCTGCTCCACAGCCTCTGCCTTCCCATCCGAGAGTTTCCATGTAGCTTATGTCATCACGCTCTTAACAGGAAAGGCACGGGAGTGGGGAACAGCTGTTTGGGATACCAGGGCGCCCTGCTGTTCGAGTTTCAAGGAGTTCACTGAGGAGCTGCAGAAAGTTTTTGACCGTTCCCCCAAGGGGCAAGGAGGCAGCGAGACAGCTGATGGGGCTGAAGCAAGGTGCTTGTTCAGTTCATGATTACGCCATTGAATTCTGGACTCTTGCCACAGCAGTTGACTGCAACGCGAGCGCCTTGTATGATGCCTTCTTTTATGGGCTAAATCATGCGATCTTGGATGAGATTGTGCCTCATGACATTCCTGACAGCCTGGCTGGCTTGGTAGACCTGGCTGGTCAGGTGGATGCGCGCCTTCTGCTGTGCAATCAGAGAAGGGATTGGAGGTAGAGCCGGAGGGTCGAACCCAGGACTGTCACCTCTCCATCGGTGGGTGCCAACCCCGGTGAGTCAGAGCCCATGCAATTAGGCAGGACCCAGGGTAACCCCAGAGGAAAGAAGACGCTGTCAAGAAACTAGTTCATGTTTTTACTGTAGATAGTCTGGACATTTCATCTCCTGTTGCCCAGTAAAAAAGTCTGCCCACCAGTAGATGTGGGGATATGGGTGGGCGTCTCTACACACACTTCCTTTGCTGCTAGGTCAACATTGACTGAGATTTCATTCCAAAACAAGGTCCAGTCTGTTCAAGCCCTCCATTGATTCCGGGGCAGACCAGAGCTTTATCAGGACTTCCTGGGTGGAAGAATTGGGCATCCCTTTGTGTCAGCTAGATTGCCCCCTTGTGACCAGAGTTCTGAACAGGGCTGAACTCGGTCCCATTTCCTGTGTCTCTGACCCAGTTACTTTGAAGGTTTCAGGTAATCATGTTGAATCAATTTTGTTCTATGTATTGAACCTTTAACCTTCCCTGGTTACACCTCCCCAACCCCCACATTAACTGGAGTGATGGGACCATTCTCTCTTGGAGGACTTGCTGCCTGGCCTCCTGCCTATCTTCTGCTCAGACTCCTCTGGCCCCTCTTGTCACCAGTCCTACTGAGACAATAGATCTTTTCAATGTGCCCCCCCCAAATATCTGGACCTTCATTTGGCATTCAGTAAGGCTCACACCACTTCTGTTCCTCCACACCGGCCTTACGATTGCATCATAGAGCTGTTACCTGGAACCACACCTCCCAGGGGTCGTATCGATTCTCTTTCTCCCCTGGAGTGGGAGCCCATGGCCAAATACATCTCGGAGTCTCTAGTGGCTGGTATTATTTGTCCATTATCCTCTTCAGCTGGAGCAGTGTTCTTTTTTGCGGAGAAGAAAAACAAGTCCCTTAGGCCCTGCATTGACTATCAGGGACTTAATGCTATCACTGTCAAGAACTGCTGTCCCCTACCACTCATGTCTACTGCCTTCGAGTTACTTTAGGGGGCTCAGTTTTTTACCAAGCTGGACCTCCACAACACCTACCACCTGGTGCAAATAAGAGAAGGAGACGAGTGGAAGACAGCATTTAACACTCCTATGGGCCACTACGAATATCTAGTTCTTCCGTTTGGGCTCACTAATGCCCCTCTATCTTACAAGCCCTGATCAATGATGTCTTACAAGATTTCATTAACTGGTTCATCTTTATCTCAATGATATTCTCATCTTCTCCCCCCACATTGGAGGTCCATCAGTTCCACGTAAGACAGGTCCTGCAATGACTCTTAGAGAACCAGTGCTTCACCAAAGTAGAGAAGTGTGAGTTTCATAAGCGCACCATGTCCTTCTTGGGCTTTGTGATTTCCCGTGGGGTGGTCCAAATGGACCCTGACAAGGTTAAGATGGTCTCTGAGTGGCCTGTTCCCTCTTCCCGTAAAGAACTGCAGCACTTTTTGGGGTTTGCTAACTTTTATCGGAGGTTTATCAGGAACTATAGCACTATCACTGCTCCCTGACCAAACTCACATCTTCCAAGCACCCTTTCTCAATAACAAGGTGCACCCCTGCACATTTTTTTCTTGTCACATGACTCCAGCGGAACGCAACTATGGTATTGGTGATCAAGAACTACTAGCTATCAAGTTAGCCCTGGAAGAGTGGAGGCACTGGCTGTAGGGGACTGAGATTCCATTCATCATATGGACAGATCATAAGAACCTTGGGTACCTCAGATCTGTTAAACACCTCAACGCACATCAAGCCAGGTGGTCATTGTTTTCTCCCACTTCAACTTTGTGCTCTTCTTTAGACCAGGCTCTAAGAACATCAAGCCAGATGCTGTTTCCAGGCAGTTTTTTCTGGACTCTCAGCAAGGTACCGCCGAGCCCATCCTCCCTGCCCATTTTCTTGTGGCTGTTGCCTGGCTTGACATAGAAACTACTGACCAAAATGCCCTGCCTAGTGATCCAGGACCAGGTAATGGCCCACCCAGCTGTCTTTATGTGCATCCTTGTGTGTGTTCCCAGGTGCTTCAGTACACCTCCCTCTTAGCTCCCTCTTAGCCGGTCACCCTGGGGCAGCCCGGACCCTTGCTGTCCTCAGGCAATGCTTCTGGTGACCGACCATGCAGTGAGATGTTAGGACCTTTGTGGCGGCCTGTGACATCTGCTCCAGAAACAAGACAAGCAACCAACCTGCTGCCGGACTATTAAGGCCCTTACCTGTACCTCGCTGTCCTTGGTCCCACATCGGTGAATTTCGTCACTGGCCTCCCCAGCTCCAAGGGTAATACTTGCTTCATCATGACAATCATCGATTGCTTCTCTAAGGCTGCTCACTTCATTCCCCTCCCTAAGCTTCCTTCAGCTAAAGAGACGACAGAACGCTTTATCAGCCATCTGTTCCGGATTCACGGTTTGCCTCCAGATATTGTGTCTGGGATATCCAGAGGCATTTGTAAGGGGGGTACTGTCACGATCCAGCCTGGAACTTCCAAATCCTGACCTGTGCTTTTGTACTCCACTCTGCATTTTCCCCATTCTCCCCACGTTGTGCTAGCACACCTGCTACACAGTTGCTGTTAGCCACTCTATATAAACATACCAAGGAGAATTACACAATGTGGATAAATACTCACCACTAAGTTTTGTCAAGTTCATGTTCATGGGCGGCATGGTGGTGTAGTGGTCAGCACGGTCGCCTCACAGCAAGAAGGTTCCACGTTTGAACCCAGTGACCGGCGAGGGCCTTTCTGTGTGGAGTTTGTATGTTCTCCTCGTGTCTGCGTGGGTTTCCTCCAGGTGCTCTGGTTTCCCCCACAATCCAAAGACATGTAGTTAGGTTGAATGTGGGGCGGCCTTGGGCTGAAGTGCCCTTGAGCAAGGTACCTGACCCCTGACTGCTCCCCGGGTGCTCTGGTGTGGCTGCCCACTACTCTGAGTGTGTGTGTGTGTGTGTTCACTGCTTCAGATGGGTTAATACAGAGGATGAATTTCACTGTGCTTTAAGTGTGCATGTGACAAATAAAGGTTTCTTCTTCTTCATGTTGGGTTTCCTGACTTGGATTATGTTTTTTGGATTAAGATTTTTTTTTTGATCAAGATTTTTTTTTGGATCAAGATGCCTGTTCTCTGCCTGTTCTCCTCATGAGCCTACTCATCAGGTACGCCTCAGTTCATTTATAGTAGTTGCTCATTGGGTCCAATCTGCTCCCTTGGCCTCCAGGTCATGACAGAATGTTATCATGGACATGAATGTCATTGCAATATTGGGCTTTCAATAATTTCTTTGAATTGTTCTTTTTGGGGAGGAATGATTGCCTAACATACGTTTTTAACAGAAAAAGAAGAATGTGATGCAGAAGTGTTCATTTATTCTGGGCTTTACAGAGTCAGAAATGTACATATGTCCACTTAGATTATTAATTCAGTGGCGCTGAAAGTTTCAAAATGTATTTTAATTGGCCAAGGCTGCTTAACTTCCTGTTAATGATCATGATTGACTACAGCTGGTAGCTTAGGGTTTGTTTGACAGCTCTCATTGGTTTGACCAACACAGTACAATGGGGAAAGTCCAAGGAGCTCAGTGCAGATCTCAGAAAGAGGATCGAAGATTTACACAACTCAGCATTGTCTCTCTGAGACATTTCTAAACAACTATTATATCAATAGTGTGTTATTGATATAATTCGTATTTATTGAATATGGCTTTACAATCATAATGGTAAATAATGAAAAGAAGCCAGGATGCCTCATGTGTGAAATTTCTTTGCATGCACTGAAAATGATGGTTCCATAACAACCTGCTGTTGGGGCAATCCATGTGAAATCACCGAAGACTTACTGACTGACCATCTCAGATTTGCTTTGTAGAAAAAAAGTGTTCCTGACTGAAAAGAAGAACAGATATGGAAAAAAATCTCAATATTTTCAGTAAACATTATGCAAAATTTCAGGCTTGTATCTGCGTTGGTTTCTGAGATATACAGGCGTTAAAAAGGGAGTGTGACCCTGGAAAAATGAGTGCTACAAAAAATAATTCAAAAGTCATTTGTTTGAACTGTTCCTGCCCGATGCATGAATTTTCATGGATTGTTATCCAATAGAAGATGGCTTTAATTTCTAAAATAAAATGTCCACAGTTGGATATATTTGCCAGTATATGGCCTGCCTGTTTTTTTTTTTGACAAGCTTTCACATCTTTAAAATTTTATGAAATTTTATAAATTTTACTATCTATTACTCATGTTATAGTCCCTTTTTTTTTTTTAAAGCAATTAGAGGTACTGTATGTCTGAAAGAACTCACTTGGATTTATGAAGTGTTAAAAATGAAAAAAAAAAACAAAACTTCCATGCCTATATTTCAAGATGCAAAGTCTTTCAGATGCAAATATATATGCAATGTCTAATTGCATATTTTAATTAGCTAATGCACAAAGTTGAAGTTGGTACCTTGAACCAACCTATAAATAACACTGTAATAATATTAAAAGCTTCTATATCTCAGAAACTAATGCAGATCCAAGCCTGAAATTCTGCACACTGTTTATTGAAAATAGTGACATTATTTCCAGAAAGTATGAAACAAATGTGAGTTGGTCAGTCAGGAATATCCTTTTAAAATTGGTGATTTGGTGTGAATTTACTCACCAGAATTCAGTGCTGTTGCCTGAGTTAAGCACTACCATTAAACATGAGAGGAGGCTGTCGTAGTATAAGAGGAATGACATTCTACCAGGGCTTTGAACCGGTTCAAGGAACGAAAACGAAAACCGGGAACTTTTTCTATTTCACATGGAACAGAAACGAAACCAGAAACTTTATTATTTTTTATGTTCCGGAACAGAAACGCTTATTAAAAATAATGGTAACCGGTTAATACCGGTTTTTATTTCGTTCCTCAAAGTTTCCGTAGCCTACAAATAAAAAAGTCATTCTTCTCCTGCGCAAGTTTCTATGACCCGCTGGGGTTCACTTCCTGTGTGACGTTCGCTGACTGAATGGAGAGAGCGGGAGGGTGGACTACTATCACGTCTCCACATCTTAAATAAGAGGTAAATATTGCAGTCTATCATTATTCAAAAACGTCAATTTCAAACACGATATCAATATATTTGTCCACGTTAATGAGAGGCTCGCGAACATTAAATGACGTTAACCTCTGTTAGCCTATCAGTGCATAGGGCCTGACTAGCCTTTGGTAACACACTAAACGAATTATCTTTCATTTTTGGCACTTTTTCTGTTTGTGTAGATGGGAAGACATACTGAGAATCCAAATCGCCAACATTTGAAATAATAATTGTTTTGAATTATTTCTTGTCTTATTTAATGAAGGTTGTAATAGAATTAGCCTACATTTGGCTTAAGCCGGATGAGACAGAGACATAATTTTATAGCCATTTGTTAAACAGCTGACAGGGAACGTAATTAACCGTTCCGGGAACAAAATTTTTTTTGTTCTAACCGGTTCGGGAACGTCTATTTAATGGTGGAACCCAAAACCGGAAACGTTAAAATTCCGTTTCTGTTCGGAACGAACCAATAGGAAAAAAGTTCTGGTTCAAAGCCCTGCATTCTACCAAGCTATGCTGCGATTGGAAAATGATCCACTTCAGGGTGGTGCATATCACACCACCCCGATATGCATTATTTTCCAAATAACACATCCTGTGGTGTTTTATATTCCTTAAATTATTGTTTGAAGCTTTTTGACAAGGTGGGTCGAGAAATGTAATATCATCCTTCCCATTAGACTGGGAAGTCAGTGTAAAGAAAATTTCCTTTGGTTTTTAGTTGCATCACAGACACACACACACACACACACACACACACACACACACACACGCACACTATATTGTATGTATATTACTGGCACATGTTATAAGTTGTAAATCTGGAATTTACACAGTGCACAGTGGACAAGTTTTGGGGTCGCAGAAAATTCATGGTGTCCATTTGGGGTTGTTTGCCCCAAAAGTTTTGGAACCCCTGTCTTACTAGAACAGATAACCTAGAAAATACAAACTTCAAATAGTTGTACATTTTTATTAGTTAAAAAATAATAGCAATAAAATAGATCAGTTGTTACTTGAACATCTTGAACATAGCATAAACAATGAATATGTGGTGAACTGAAGCATTGTAAATGCATTTGATGCTATCAGTATCATTTTGCTGATTTGGTTTCCTTTGCTGTACTCTAAGCATGAGTGTCTGCAATGTTACGCGAGTGTTTGTGGTTATTTATGTGCATGTGCAAAGGGACTGTTACCATGGTTTCCTGGCTTGTAATGTAAATCATTAAGAGAACATTTTATTTGTGTTAACGTGTGCAAATGTTTTAATATGTTAGAGGGGACCAAATTTCTACATGGAAGTTCCAAGGATGGGGACGTGTGATGGATATGATTTTGTCAGGTGCACATGAGGTTTTGTTTTATTTTTAATGAGTGAATGAATGAATGAATGAATGAATATTAAAAATAAAAACATCATCACGAAGTGCCAAAAGATTTCCTTTTGGTTGCTGAGGTTAAGATTAGGTTTAGATTAGGTTAGTTTTGGCATTAATTAGCTGCATTAATAAGTACGCCAAAGGACATTCTTCATAATGATATTAAGATGTGTGTGTGTGTGTGTGTGTGCGTGCGCGCGCGCGCTTTCTTGTCTCACCAATGCAGACAAAGTGGTGGCCTAAATAAAGACTGCAACAGGAAATGATGGATTGTGGTTTATCTGGTATAAGCTATAATGACATTGCAGTGGATCTGTTTGTTTGTGTTAATATGATGAAGTTTTCTGCATGGAGATTTATATAATTTTATGGAAGGAGGCTCTAGTATCAGGCAGAAGGTTCTTCAAAGTAAACTACTTAAAAAAAGCGACTACTGCTTTCATACAGACGAGGAAGTAATTGATTAACATAATGTCCTAGAGGCTCAGATGAAAAGCCATTTCTGTCAATCAGCTTGTTATTTCTGCCAATAATTATTGATCCTTAAAGCCTAATAGAATTCTGGTTATGTTTTACGATGAAAGTCACTGTACTACGTTCATTTGTAACACTCGTTTTCACATGATACAAAGGCATAGTCCCAGTTCCATGCTGCTCTCTCAACTTCAGATATGCCTATGGGTGGTGCGTTACATTGCTTGAAACCTCCTTGTACTATTTTCTGGAGCAGCCGTACCCACTCAACCTCTAGCTTGTCCATAACAACATAATTCAAATCCCACATGGCTGCGTTGTACATCAACCTTGATCTAATGAAGCCAACTGTGTACTTCCCTCTTGTCTTGAGCTTCACTCAGTGGTCTGTGAGTACTTTTTTTCAGTTCTTCAAATTTTCCTACGCGATGCGATGTTGAACAAATCGCTTGGGAAAATTTTCCAAAACTGGAAAATATGATACCAAGGTATTTAAACTCCATGGCATTTGTGACGTTAACATTGTCAAGCTTAACCAGACTTAGCTCTCGTATTATCCTCACTGCTATTGAAGACCATTGTTTCTATTTGCTTTTGGCTGAGCGTGAGTCCATACCTTTTATAGACTCCCTCTGTTATCTCCAGACCTCACTGTAAGGCCTCCTTACTTCAGAAAATGAGATTGGTCTTGGTCTCAAGACCATTTTTTGAAGGTCTTGGTCTTGTCTCAGACATAGAGGACTCAGGATTTTATTTCAAGACCACAACTGTGGGGATTGCACAAAATTGCCTGTGCATTGTCTGTTTATTTGTTAACGTCATTACTATGACTGGATGTAAAATGTCCTGCTTCAAATGCAGCCAATAATGTGACTCATTGCTAATTTGACATTTTTGTTAATGGCTGTCACCCCTCCCTGCCCCTTCACACACACTGGTTTGGTCCTGGTCTTGTTTTGGTCTCGCCCTGCCTTGGTTTTGGTCTTGACTTGGTCTCAACCCCTCAAAATCTTGGTCTTATCTCAGTCTCGATACACTCTGGTCTCAGTCATAACTTGGGCTCAGTTTAGGAGTAAAGGAGCAAAGGGTAAAGTGTAGTGTTGCTACGAGTACTTGCTAAAGCCTCCGGTGGAAGATCCTCGATGTGCTGATAAGACATACAATTCTATATAACGCACAAGTGTCACGATAATCACAAAACAGATGCAAATTGTTAAAATACCTAATTTTTAAGCAATCATGTATTGATCTCTTCTGAATAGAATCTATGATAGCCTACCCTCTTTACCCTTTGCCTCTCGTTGCTAGGCAGCAGTTACATGAAAGCCGCAAGCTTTCACAAGCAAATACATGACTGATATCACGCCGACTTTATGATTACATTTATGATTATCATGAATGTGTACTCTATGATGTGTACTCTATGAGCGCTCTGGAGCGAGTCACTTCCAAGATGGCCGCGCAGACCGCATGGTTACTATTTTTAGCATCATGTCGGAGCACTCTATAGCTCTACGTACCTTTTATCTTATGTCGTTTCTCAACACATGTTCTGACAGGAGGAATGTCTTTGGAGGAGTCGCCTTGTCCCAGGCGACTGCTGGATCCGGCATAGCTACTAGTAGACCCCCTCCGGAATACTGTAGGCACTGCTGATGGTAGCAGCACACGTTTGTGCTGAACTGAACACCCAAGAGATTCTTTTAAGCTGGGAAGGGTGTCAAAACAATCCAAATCGAAGTGTTCAGAGCACAGGACGGATGTTGGTGAGGGCTCCCACTTGTCACGAGTGCACCTAACTTGCTTCACCCACTTCGCATGCAGCTCGGGATCTCTGGGAAACTTGAATAAACTTACCCCATCCTTGTGGGTTTTGGAGCAAAAGCCGGCAACACAACGCGAAGGCATAATAACTAATATATAATAATAATGTATAATAATGTATAATAAAAATACTAATAATGATAAACTGAACACCTGCCGCATCAACAGCAAACTGGTAAGTTAGGAGGAAGGTTCTTTCGCTGACGTCATATAGCTCCTCCTCCTCTTTCGTCTCCTGGGTGCTGCAGCCCCATCAAATTTGCCCAAATAGCCGCAGTTTTTATCATAACTTGTAAAATAGGCGCCTTCGTGAATTAATATATGGATCATCGGGAATTGCTTTTTATGTTATAAAACATCGCCAAAGATGTCAAAAACGTGTCATCAGCACTTTAAGAGTTCTGGCTTCCACAGACTAGTTAGACACTCCTAATCAACTCGTTACCTGCATTAAAGACAGCTGTCTTAAATTGACACCTGTATAAAAGACACCTGTCCACAGATCAATCAATCAATCAGACTCCAACCTCTCCAACATGGGCAAGACCAAAGAGCTGTCTAAGGATGTCAGGGACAAGATTGTAGAGCTGCACAAGGCTGGACTGGGCTACAAAACCATAAGCAAGAAGCTGGGTGAGAAGGAGACAACTGTTGGTGCAATAGTTCGAAAATGGAAGAAATACAAAATGACCATCAGTTGACCTCGGTCTGGGGCCCCACACAAGATCTCACCTTGTGGGGTATCAATGATCACGAGAAAGGTGAGAGATCAGCCTAGAACTACACGGGAGGAGCTTGTTAATGATCTTAAGGCAGCTGGGACCACAGTCACCAAGAAAACCATTGGTAACACATTACGCCATAATGGATTAAAATCCTGCAGTGCCCGCAAGGTCCCCCTGCTCAAGAAGGCACATGTGCAGGCCCGTCTGAAGTTTGCCAATGAACACCTGAATGATTCTGAGAGTGATTGGGAGAAGGTGCTGTGGTCAGATGAGACCAAAATTGAGCTCTTTGGCATTAACTCAACTCGCCGTGTTTGGAGGAAGAAAAATGCTGACTATGACCCGAAGAACACCATCCCCACTGTCAAGCATGGAGGTGGAAACATTATGCTTTGGGGGTGTTTCTCTGCTAAGGGCACAGGACTACTTCACCGCATCAACGGAAGAATGGACGTGGCCATGTACCGTAAAATCCTGAGTGACAACCTCCTTCCCTCTACCAGGACACTGAAAATGGGTCGTGGATGACCCAAAACATACAGCCAAGGCAACAAAGGAGTGGCTCAAGAAGAAGCACATTAAGGTCATGGAGTGGCCTAGCCTAGTCTGGCTAACGCGACAAAGCTCTATGAGCTATTGGTCTGGCCAAGATATTAAGCCCAACCGTTTCCCAAAGTGTGTGCTTGACCCGCCTCCCTGAAATGCCTCAGTTTGCTACTGGTCGAAGCCAGAAAAGGCTGTGACGGAGCTTAAACCAATCACATTACTCTTTCCTCTGACGTATGCGACGCGACAGGGCTAACTGGTAGATTAAACTCTTACCGAAGCCGGTCGGGAGCAAGGCGAAAGCATCCTTCCTTTCAATAAATACCTCCAGGGCTGCTCTTTGCTCCGTTTTCAATGAGAACTTCCCGTTGAATGCTTTCAATACAGCATCTACCGCTGTGTTAAAGGCTTGCCGCTGCTCCATGCTCGTGATGTGAATGAAGCACTTCCGGCATAGATTCTGTAAACAATCTATGGCTTCCGGTCGCAGTTCTACTACGTCAGTGCCTTGAACACGCCTCTACCCAGGGCCGTTGGAGATGCTCAAAGTTGATTGGTTCCTGATTTTTTGGGAGCTTGGAAGAGCTGTAGATAGCTTGCCTGGCCAGACTAAGCTCACAACAGGCCCTCGTGTTGCGTCACGCTTAGGATGGGCGGGCCCAGGCTAGGCCTAGCCAGTCTCCGGACCTTAATCCCATAGAAAACCTATGGAGGGAGCTGAAGCTCCGAGTTGTGAAGCGACAGCCTCAAAACCTTAATGATCTAGAGATGATCTGCAAAGAGGAGTGGATCAAAATTCCTCCTGACATGTGCGCAAACCTGGTCATCAACTACAAGAAATGTCTGACCGCTGTACTTGCCAGCAAGGGTTTTGCCACCAAATACTAAGTCTTGTTTGCTAGAGGGTTCAAATACTTATTTGATACATCAGTTTACCGTATATCTTTTATATGAAGTTATTTTCTGGATTTTCTTTTTGATGTTTTTCTCTCACAGTTAAGATAAACCTACCATTAAAATGATAGAATTTTCATTTCTTTGTCAGTGGACAAACTTACAAAATCAGCAAGGGATCAAATAATTATTTCCTCCACTGTATATGGATTTCAGCAATGTCAAGAAGTGACGTGCTCCAAGTCTGATGTCTAGCACTTTGAACAAAAACCGATGCGGAATGGTATTATATGGTTTTATAAGCTGCTGTTAATCAATAAATGCACAGTCGAATGGGATTCTACGTCCACTGATTATGTTTCATAGTACAAATACAGCATCATCAGTTGATGAATTGTTCCAAAAACCATACTGTGAGTTATCCAAACTGGAGTCGTATGCCTCCCTCAGACTTCCTATGATGACCGTTGCTAGGATTCTTGACAGTGTTGCAGTGATGCTAATGGCACAGTAATTGGTAGGGATGTCCCGATCCGATCACGTGATCGGAAATCGGGCCCGATCACGTGGTTTCAGACTCGATCGGAATCGGGCATTACCGCCCGATCAGGGATCGGATATATATCTATATAATATATTCTCATTTTTAACACATCAATAACTATGCGTTGGCACAGAGTGAGACCAGACCTCTTGTCTCAACACAGCAACATCAACGCGTGCGGCATGACATCACTTTGTAGCAGAGACACTATTGGTTATTGGCTGCCCGTTGCCGGCAAAGTTGAACACGGAAGCAGTTCGAAGCAGAAAGCAAAGCATGTCTGCAGTGTGGCAGTATTTCAAAGTTGATGACAACATTGCCATAGCAAACTGTGAAATATGTAAAGTTGGAATTTCAAGGGGTGGACAGGAAAGGGCCGCATTTAATACAACAAACCTGATACGGCACCTGAAAAACAAACACCCGACACAATACAGCGAGTTTTTAGTGCTGTTGCAAACGTGTTGGATGACAAAAACAGGCTCAAACCTGAAAGGGTAGAAATGCTTGTTTTCATCAAGAAAAATGTTCATTTCCTTAATTGAAATTACTGTATACCACTGTGAGATGCGTTCTTAAAAGCAAATTACTGGCACTGTGGCAGTTTTATTTTTTATTTTTATTTGTTTACATTCCTGCCAGGTATTTTAAGGTTATGTTTTTAATTTATGTTATTTATTGTTCAAACTACCTCACGTAAGTGCTCTGTTTGCTAACGAAGTTGTTGGATGTTAAAATAAGGTGTTAAATAAAAAAATGAGGAACATCCTGGATCCGTTTCTTTCCTTGTCTTTTATTATTTTTTATGGATTATAAGAAGTATTGGATCGGGACTCGGTATCGGCAGATACTCAAAATCAAATGATCGGTATCGGATCGGAGGGCAAAAAAACCTGATCGGGACATCCCTAGTAATTGGCTGTAACTGCATTAGAGCCCCTCTTGAACAGACATGTATTGGTGTTTGTTGTTCATATGGTTGATACTGACAGTGCAGAATAAATCATAGTAGTAAGAAGGAGGAGGTATTTCACAAGTTGCAATGATCCAGTCCCATGTTTGACTCTGTTTTGACCCTGTTCATGCCCATGCACTTCTTCTGTTTTTTTTTAACAATTTAACTATTTTTAACCTTTGTTTTATTTTCATGTATCATATTAGCATTGTAAAAGAAGTGTTGCATTGTGAAATTGTTAAAAGCTTAATGGCAGGTCTTCTTCACCATTTACAAAAGACAGGACTAATATTTCAAGTCATTTGGTGTGTTTTCTCCCTCCATTTTTAGAGGGGCAGAGGAAAGAGCAGTGGCCAAAGGGGAAGAAAGAGTAAGGTGGAGGAAGTGAGAGAGAGGGCGATAAAGAGAGAGCGTGACTGGGAGGGAGATGGACTCGCTATCAGCTGAGTCAGCAACTGTCGATGAGCTGGTGGAGGCCTGTATCAATGCTTTTGGTTAGTCTATAGAGTAATGTATCTGTCTTTTTGTCTCTACCATGATTTCTGCCATTTAACTAATTTACTTGTTCCCTTTTTGGCCAAGATCATAGTATGCGAGGTGGTTTAAGAATGCCCCACTGTTTGCTTTCATTTGTTTTTCTCCAGATGACACAGGGAAATTGAAGGACTTGTCGTTGGTGCGGATGTTTCTGATGATGCACCCCTGGTACCTGCCATCCATAGACCTGGCCAAGAAGCTACTGCTCAAGTATCCTTCATTAAAATACGCCCATTTATAATTTTAAGTCTAGACCAAACATGTGTAAAGAGGTGCTGAGGCTGTATCGTGTCCACCAAATTAAGCTTTCTTTCCTGATTACCATCATGATATTATGATATTAGGCTACTTTTAAATAACTAGCAAACAAGGTGAATATCTGTATTTATTATTATTATCTTTTTTTTACCATCATCAGAAAATACACCAACTAAACCAAAATCAACAATAAAACAAATGTCCAGCAAGGTCCTTATTGAACATTACATGTTAGTTGTGTCATCTGTACAACCACAGAAAACAGTTTTATCCATGCTTAATTTTTATCAAAGGCATCCATATGTTGTTAGTTTAGATGCTTTTACATGGCAAAGCATTAATATATAAGTGCTAAAATGCCACCTAAAGGAAACTGGGTTATAACAGCAAAACACTATAATCACATAAGTATCATCTTGTTCACTTTTACAGTTGTGTTTCCACATCTCATGGTCTGCTTTTGTTTTTGCTGTGGCGTTAATGTTTTGAATTTGTGAAACCAAGATCCTCTTAACAAAGTATAGACGTTCCCTTATTCAGTAGCTGAAATACTACTGTACTGCTGCTTTATTCGGGTGAATCCAAGAAGTACATAGTGAGGGTCAAAACCCGGAACCCGGGCAGGCAACATTAACCAGGGGTAATCCATAGGCAAAAAACAAAACGGGGTATAGACAGACAAACTAATCAAGGATTGCCACAGAACAGGTGAACACAGTTGGGTAACAAGCCAATTACCGGACAGGAGTAGAGACATGACAATCAAAAACAAAGGAATATGGTACAGTAAACAAAAACACATGGAGAACACAAAACAAAAGACATGACACAAAAAAAACAACTGGACACCAAAAGGGGTGCTGAGAGGGGAAATATGTGCCACTTGGCTCTTCTTTAGAAACTGTGGTAGGAAACTGTGTTGAAAGGTGAAACCTCAAATCTTTTATGTCTTTGTGGTTACGTTGACTTGACCCTTTAAGAAACCCTCCAGGGTTTTTCAGTCTAATCTCCATCAAACGAATCAGTAATATACAGGCATGTAGTTATATATTACATAACAACAACAATAATACACAACTACTGAATACACACTGGATTAGATGCCAGTTGATTGCACGGGGCCATGCAGGCAAATTCACATACTCATTCCGGCCTGGGGGAATTTAGGACAGCCAATCTATCTAAAGACAGAAGGACACTGAAGATTCATTCGGGTTATTGACAGTACATTTGGAGTTTACAGATTTTTCTGTGATTTTAGGACAAAGGTTTTTCCCTGCTGTGAAAAGAGGGATAGAAAATAAGGACCGATAGTACATCACTTTTTAATTGATTAGTTTATTTATTGGGCGGCATGGTGGTGTCGTGGTTAGCGCTGTCGCCTCACAGCAAGAAGGTCCTGGGTTCGAGCCCCGGGGCTGGTGAGGGCCTTTCTGTGTGGAGTTTGCATGTTCTCCCCGTGTCCGCGTGGGTTTCCTCCGGGTGCTCCGGTTTCCCCCACAGTCCAAAGACATGCAGGTTAGGTTAACTGGTGACTCTAAATTGAGCGTAGGTGTGAATGTGAGTGTGAATGGTTGTCTGTGTCTGTGTCAGCCCTGTGATGACCTGGCGACTTGTCCAGGGTGTACCCCGCCTTTCGCCCGTAGTCAGCTGGGATAGGCTCCAGCTTGCCTGCGACCCTGTAGAACAGGATAAAGCGGCTAGAGATAATGAGATGAGATGAGATGAGTTTATTTATTCATAGAGTACAACAGATAAGACCGATCTGTTTCACTCATACCTGGGTTAGTTCTTAGAATCCATAAATATCAATATCTACAAACTAAAAGTGAAGTAATGAAGAAAAGGTAGAAAATAATCCATACTTTTATTATGGTTTGCTCAGGTGTTATGACTGCTGATGTTCCGAAAATCATTATATTGGACCAGACGGTAATTTTTCATACTGTTGCACCCCTATTAAGCACCTCATCCAAGCTTTTAGCAGCTTTACCAATTTAAAAGGCTGAGAGTTACTCACAGTGATCTTGATATCGGAGAAACATTAATTAATTCCCAGTGATTAAAGGAGTGTTAGAGACTTAATTTAATGTCAGGTCTCAGGAGGAAAGCTGCACTGCCGAGCTCAGGAGTCGAATCTGCCACCTAGTCAAGTAAGTGCACTATTTATTCACCTTTCTCTCATTGCCTTGCTTAAGTATTCTCCCCCCTGAACTTTTCTGCGTTTTTCTTGGCTCAAACTCAGTCAAATTGAATTGAGACTACTTGTGAAGTCTTGCCACACATTCTCAATTGGATTGATTGCTAATTATGTGACTTCTGATGGCAACTGGTTCCACCAGAGCTAATTTAGCAGTTTTACAACGACAGGGGTGAATACGTATTCAAGTCACCGAATCAATTGCTCTTGCTTTCTCTCTCTGTAACTCCATTTTTACTTTTTCACCTGCTGTATTCTATAAAACCCATTATCTATTGTCTGTCTCATCCATCAAGAATGTGTTCAGTCAGATAGTCTTACATCCTGCCTTTCTCCTTCTATCTTTGACCTTCGTCTTGCTGATATCTCACTTGCTTTATACTAACCATCCATATTGCTTTGTTCACCGGTCTACATCTAAAACCTGCCATCTATCCAACCTCAGGTTTTCACATTATTGCATTTGTAGGTCTTGTATCAAAGTTTGCTTATCATCTGTCTCACTCTTTCCATCCCTGTAGGTTCTGGATCTCAGAATTTCCTGTCGAGTTCAATCTTAATCCGGCTTTGGCTGAACAGATTCGAGATCTGAGGGATCAACTCAACACTGAGGGCAATGAGCAGGAGAGTCAGCTCATTGATGTTGAGAGTGTGTAAGTGCATACGGAACTAGATCTTTACTATGGACCAGATCAAGAATATGTTTCTTAAATGCAGTCGTTTTCTCTATGTCCTCTCAGCCCTTCATATAAGTGGAAGCGTCAGGTGACCCAGCGTGTACCATCCATGTCAAAAAAGAGGAAGATGTCCCTCCTGTTTGAGCACTTGGATGCCTCAGAACTTGCAGAACATCTAACCTACCTGGAGTATAAGTCCTATTGCAAGATTCTGGTATGTAAACACATTTGCTTGATGTTTTCTTGTAATATTTTTTTTATAACTACAGGTCTGAGAATAGTTTGGTTGAAGGCAAAATTAGTCTTCATTGTTTTGGTGAAAGCTGCTCTTTAAGTTTTCCATGACAGGAAAGTCTTCAGAGCAAAAAGCTTTGTGCTTTCCAGTTTTTCTCTAATATGACAAGCTGGCTTTGCATGTCATGTGTTCAGTTCCAGGACTATCACAGCTTTGTGCGACACGGCTGCACGGTGGATAACCCCATCCTGGAGCGCTTCATCATGCTGTTCAACAGTGTCTCCCAGTGGATCCAGCTTATGGTGCTCAGCAAGCCCACGGCCCAGCAGCGCGCTACCGTCATAACGCACTTCGTACGAGTCGCACAGGTCAGTCCCGTTATGAGCTGCTTCATGAGTGACTGTCTAAGCACTATCTTGATCTTCTTGAGGGATAAGGGAAGATACATTGATCTAAAAAGATGTCATAACATATTTCAGAATAGTGTGAGAAAATATCCGAACACTGATCTTATTATCTGAATCAAAACATGTTTTTGCTTAGGTGTTTCGTTACTACAATTAACAGTTAATCCACAAAATCGAGTCGTACATGACCTGATAGCCTATGAGGCATGTAGCACTGAGTTGGCTATAAGCCATGTATGATGAGATTGAGTGGAATAACTGTTTTATTCTATCCACATTCTCTGGATTTTGAGAAATGGAGCATTTTTATTTTTTGCAACTTCGATCAATAAAAACTTTATACAAAACATTAGACAAAATCATTTCCGCTTAGAATATAAACAAACCAGCGAAATGACAGTAGCAATTTGTGAAAAATGCTACAATAATGATTCTTGAAAAATAAAAAAATACGTTCTTAGCATCATACTTTTATTCCATATTTTGTTGCTTTTTTATATTTTTGGGGTTTTGTTTTCGAGTAGAGTTTTTATTTAGTTCTCGGTTGGTTCAGCAACATGCTCCGTCATTTTGTTTTTCGCTATTCACGGTATATGAGCTGATAGCCTAGTAGTAGAGGAGCCAATCAGAGCACGTGATTGCTCATATCCAGTGAATGTGGATAGAATAATTTTAGTGATCTGTGGCAACGGAGGCATGGCCAAGCGGCAGTTTGTTCGAAGAGGGTGAGGAACGCTTCCGGATCGTCCTGCGGGCCCATCTTCGTGAGGGTGCCGGCTGCGGTGATGGTTGACGCCCCTGCTGATGCGAGCAGATGCCGGAACGCCTGGCGATTTTCCTGCTGGGCCAGCATCAAGGCTTTGAAGGGTTGCTCTTGTTCCTTTCGGAGGGCAATCAGTGCTTGATGCTGGTTCTGCTGGGCGGTAGCGAGGGCAAGGATGAGCTCTTCGAATGGGGAGGACTCCATGGGGTGGTTCCCTTCTGTGCATCCCGGGTTTTGGCACCACTGTAACAGTTTATGATGTGGGTGGAGCACAGAAGCATGGCAGGCGAGAGTTGATGTTCACATACACACTCTTTATTTTCCTTATTTTAGCTTTTCATTTTCACTCACTCACTCACTCACTCACTCACTCACTCACTCACTCACATCCGTCACACACGCAACACACACACATGCTTTGTGGTTGGGGAGAGAGACTCTTCTCTGCTCTCCCCCTCCTTTTATGCTCCATCCCTGCAACGCATACACACATGCGCGCACACACACGCACACATTAATTGACACCAGGTGTAATGACTTAGCCACTTACCTTCCCCGACCCCACCCTCCATTCCACAAACTGCTGCTTGGCCACGCCCCTGTTGCCACATGATCCCATTCATGCGCTTTTTAAAAAAACACTTCAGTTGAAAGTGTAAATTTCCTGGTAACACAAGAAGCTGAGGGATTTATTTTTGTCTTATGGTCCTTCAAGGCACTTCAGGATATGCAGTTATAGGAAAACAAATTTCTGGGTGGTAACAGTAACTCTACCCATTCTCTCACATGACATACGTTCATCCCCCAGGACGATTTACATGATCCTACATTTGTACACACAGCCTCTCGATCATAACCAAGTCATCATTTATTAATGTTCCTCACTCTGTCATGGCACAGCCAGAGTCTTGAGTTGAGAACTTCACATCTTGCTGCCAGGTGAGCATATAGCACCTGCATCTGAACCGGACAGAATGGGATTTTGAACTTAGTTTTATATATATATATATATATATATATATATATATATATATATATATATATATATACAGTGGTGCTTGAAAGTTTGTGAACCCTTCAGAATTTTCTATATTTCTGCATAAATATGACCTAAAACATCATCAGATTTTCACACAAGTCCTAAAAGTTGATAAAGAGAGCCCAGTTAAACAAATGAGACAAAATATTATACTTGGCCATTTATTTATTGAGGAAAATGATCCAATATTACATATCTGTGAATGGCAAAAGAATGTGAACCTCTAGGATTAGCAGTTAATTTGAAGGTGAAATTAGAGTCAGGTGTTTTCAATCAATGGGATGACAATCAGGTGTGAGTGGGCACCCTGATTTATTTAAAGAACAGGGATCTATCAAAGTCTGATCTTCACAACACATGTTTGTGGAAGTGTATCATGGCACGAACAAAGGAGATTTCTGAGGCCCTCAGAAAAGCGTTGTTGAGGCTCATTAGGCTGGAAAAGGTTACAAAACCATCTCTAAAGAGTTTGGACTCCACCAATTCACAGTCAGACAGATTGTGTACAAAGGGAGGAAATTCAAGACCATTGTTACCCTCCCCAGGAGTGGTCGACCAACAAAGATCACTCCAAGAGCAAGGCGTGTAATAGTCAGTGAGGTCACAAAGGACCCCAGGGTAACTTCTGAGCAACTGAAGGCCTCTCTCACATTGGCTAATGTTAATGTTCATGAGTCCACCATCAAGAGGACACTGAACAACAATGGTGTGCATGGCAGGGTTGCAAGGAGAAAGCCACTGCTCTTCAAAAAGAACATTGCTGCTCATCTGTGGTTTGCTAAAGATCACATGGACAAGCCAGAAGGCTATTGGAAAAATGTTTTGTGGACGGATGAAACCAAAATAGAACTTTTTGGTTAAAATGAGAAGCGTTATGTTTGGAGAAAGGAAAACAGTGCATTCCAGCATAAGAACCTTATCCCATCTGTGAAACATGGTGGTGGTAGTATCATGGTTTGAGCCTGTTTTGCTGCATCTGGGCCAGGACGGCTTGCCATCATTGATGGAACAATGAATTCTGAATGATACCAGCAAATTCTAAAGGAAAATTTCAGGACATCTGTCCATGAACTGAATCTCAAGAGAAGGTGGGTCATGCAGCAAGACAACGACCCTAAGCACACAAGTCGTTCTACCAAAGAATGGTTAAAGAAGAATGAAGTTAATGTTTTGGAATGGTCAAGTCAAAGTCCTGACCTTAATCCAATCGAAATATTGTGGAAGGACCTGAAGCGAGCAGTTCATGTGAGGAAACCCACCAACATCCCAGAGTTGAAGCTGTTCTGTATGGAGGAATGGGCTAAAATTCCTCCAAGCCGGTGTGCAGGACTGCTCAACAGTTACTGGAAATGTTTAGTTGCAGTTATTGCTGCACAAGGGGGTCACACCAGATACTGAAAGCAAAGGTCCACATACTTTTGCCATTCACAGATATGTAATATTGGATCATTTTCCTCAATAAATAAATGGCCAAGTATAATATTTTTGTCTCATTTGTTTAACTGGGTTCTCTTTATCTACTTTTAGGACTTGTGTGAAAATCTGATGATGTTTTAGGTCATATTTATACAGAAATATAGAAAATTCTAAAGGGTTCACAAACTTTCAAGCACCACTGTGTGTTTGTGTGTGTGTGTATATATATATATATATAAAACCATGTGAAGTCTAGACATTGCTTTACAGTTTACAGAATGAAACCTTCTCCTTTGGTTAGTTGTTTAGGTGTTTCCTTTTTTTCCTGCTGGATATCCTGCAGTAGTCACTCTCTAGGATGCACTTACCCCCCAGGTCATTTTCTTCCTGGTCCCTTGTTGTTCCTCACAGTATCCCTTTGCCAGATCTCTCTCTCTCTCTCTCTCTCTCTCTCTCTCTCTCGGTCTCTCTCTCTCTTTCCTAACGTGGAAGGGTTTTATGAGTCGGGGATAGGAATTAACATGAAGAGGCTCGGTCATAAACCTGTCTGCTGTAATTAACCACTTAACTTTCCACTGAGTGCTTTGCACAAAAAGGTGGATTCAATGAAGATGATATTTGGCTGTAATAAAAAGGCTTTTGTGACTGTGTGTGTGTGTGTGTGTGTGTGTGTGTGTGTGTTGAAGCAGCTGGAGCTGGATTGATTTTTTGCAGTGGGAGTATCTGTGTGTGTGGGTTGAAGGGCAGAGGATGTCTCCCATAGAGCCTCATTCACAAAGCTTTGCTGTGGCGTAAACATCCCATCCAGCCTCTGGAACAACGAAACAATGCAGCCTTATTCGTCGTGCATATTACTTGGTGTCTGTGTGTGAGAGAGAGAGAGAGAGAGAGAGAGAGAGAGAGAGAGAGATCTTTCCATGAGCCTAACTTTATCTAGTTTCCCAATTCTTCCTTCCTCTCCATCAGTGTCTCCCTCATCCTGTCGTTCTGCCTGCCAGGATAATATCTCAGCACTCACATACTGGCTTGAACTCTCTCTCTCTCTCTCGCCGTTTCTCTAAACAACCTAAATGTTTCCTTAATCCAGTTTATACTATTTGGTCTCTTTCTTCCTGAAGTTCTTTCTTCTTCTCTCTGTGAATCATTTCTTTTGGTGAACTCTTCTTTCATCTCAACTACCCCATTTGCTCCCTACATCTTTACACTAAATCTCTAATCTCATCTATTCCATCCCATATAAATCAACAGTTTTCTCTAAAAACCTATTTTCTGTGCTAGCTTCAGCACCTCCATCCACTGCAACCCTGATCAGGATAAAGCTCTTACTGAGCACTGAGACACATAACTCACGCTAACACTGAGCAGTATTTTATTTACAACATCTCTTTCTGTCTGTGTAGAAACTGCTGCAGCTGCAGAACTTTAACACCCTCATGGCGGTGGTTGGAGGCCTCAGTAACAGCTCCATCTCCAGGCTCAAAGACACACAGGCCCAGATCAGTAATGACATTAACAAGGTGTGACACACATCGACACAATCATTGTTACCATACTCGTAATAACTTTGGAGAACTTACACAGTCTAAAGTTACTGTATGCCTACTATTGTACTAGGAGTAGACAGGAAGTAGTATCCATGCATAGCTGTAAGAAGTGTCCCTCTTGGGTTCTGTGGATAGTTCGTAGCTTGATAATATTTTTTATTTGTCAGATTCTGTGAAAATCCTTTACAACTCTACTCTATTGCCCAGAGGAACACACGAAAGAGCCCTTAAGAGTGCTAGAGGAAACTTTTTTTAAAGATTAGTACAATCTATTTTTTTAAAATAATGACAATATAGTATGTCAAGGTTTTTTGCCTTCTTTGCATCCTTATATTCCTTCCTTCCTTGTTTATTTCCCTATTTTCCTTCTTTCTTTCTTTCCTTCCTTCCTTCCTTCCTTCCTTCCTTATTTGCTTAATTTCCTTCCTTTCTTCCTCCCCTACTTTCCTTGATCCATCCATTGTTCCTGTCTTCCTTCCTTCCTTCCTTCCTTCCTTCCTTAATTTCCTGATTTGTTTCCTTTCATTTTTCCCTCCCTACTTTCCTTGAGCCTTCAATTGTTTTTCATTCTTTTTCATTCCTTCCTCCCTTCCTTCCTTAATTACCTTATTCTCACCATTGTTCCTGTCTTCCTTGTTTCCTTCGTTCCTTATCTCCTCCTTTGTTCTGTGATCGTTCAATGTCTTGCCTTTCTCTGCCATATTTTCTTCCTTCTTTCATTTCCTCTTTCTATTTTCTCCTTTCTGTTCTTCATTGTCCACAGGTTTGTAATATCTCATTCTCATCTCATTATCTGTAGCCGCTTTATCCTGTTCTAAAGGGTCGCAGGCGAGCTGGAGCCTATCCCAGCTGACTACGGGCGAAAGGCGGGGTACACCCTGGACAAGTCGCCAGGTCATCACAGGGCTGACACATAGACACAGACAACCATTCACACTCACATTCACACCTACGATCAATTTAGAGTCACCAGTTAACCTAACGTGCATGTCTTTGGACTGTGGGGGAAACCGGAGCACCCGGAGGAAACCCACGCGGACACGGGGAGAACATGCAAACTCCGCACAGAAAGGCCCTCGCCGGCCACGGGGTTCGAACCCGGACCTTCTTGCTGTGAGGCGACAGCGCTAACCACTACACCACCGTGCTGCCCTAGATTTGTAATATGTCATACTTTTTATAAATTGTGTCTCCTTGCTTTCTTTCCCTGATGCTCCAGATCTTTAACAGCCTGCTGGATCTGGTGACATCATGTGGGAACTACAGCCAGTACCGGCGGCGTTTCTCGGAGTGTTCAGGCTTCCGGTTCCCGATCCTGGGGGTTCATCTGAAGGATCTGATCGCGGTGCATGTGGCTCTGCCGGATTGGACTGATGATCAGAAAACGCGTGTTAATCTGACGAAGACCCAACAGCTCTACTCTATACTGCATGAGCTGGCACTGGTCCAGACCATGCCGCCCAACATAGACGCCAACACCGACCTGCTTAACCTTCTTACGGTGAGACTCTGACTCTGTGTGTGTCTGTATTTGTGAGTTTTCAAAGCCGGCCAAGTAATTAAATTGCATTTTTACTCTGCTGGGACTCAAACTAGTATCATTCGATAACGATATAAAACGATATAAAGGAAGCAAAATGTTCCCATTTTCCAAGTCTCCACTTGTTTTTTTCCAGAAAATATGTTTCAGTGTGTTGCAATTTAGGATTGTGTATGTTTGTATGTGTGTGTTAGTTTTGGTTTACTCTCCAGATGGTTGTGACAGATGCTTTAGTAATACCGTGTGTTCGTCGACATGAATAGTTGTTTACATATGAATGAATGTTGTCAGTGTGTATGTTGTAATAACCAAACAGTTAGACTTATCAATTCCTCTGCAGTTGGTACCTACATATGTTTAGCAAAGGAAAGTGTGTGTGTGTTTTGTCACAGAGATACATGCTGTCTTTCTCATCCATAGGAAAGTGTTGTATGTACATGAGCCATCTTGGAATTCTGTACTCATAATGCTGAGAGAATAAAATAGACTGGGAATACAGTAGTACCCATTAGGACTGGGTAATATAACATCAGTAATGTGATAAATTATATATCATGATATATTGTTATGGAGTTTGCATGTTCTCCCCGTGTCTGTGTGGGTTTCCTCCGGCTGCTCCGGTTTCCCCCACAGTCCAAAAGACATCCAGGTTAGGTTAATTGGTGGCTCTAAATTGACCGTAGGTGTGAATGTGAGTGTGAATGGTTGTTTGTTTCTGTGTCAGCCCTGCGATGATCTGGCGACTTGTCCAGGGTGTACCCCGCCTCTCGCCCATAGTCAGCTGGGATAGGCTCCAGCTTGCCTGCGACCCTGCAGAACAGGATAAGCAGCTACAGATAATGGATGGATGGATATTCTTGGTATGCTGATATGTTTTATGTGTGCAGTTTTAATGTGTTAGGATTTGTAATACACCGATCAGCCATAACATAATGACCACTGAGAGGTGAAGTGAGTAACATTGATTGTCTCATTACAGGTGCAGGGGGTGGGATATATTAGGCAGCAAGAGAGCCGTCAGTTCTTGAAGTTGATGTGTTGGAAGCAGGAAAAATGGGCAAGTGTGAGGATCTGAGCGACTTTGACAAGGGCCAAATTGTGATGGCTGGATGACTGGGTCTGAGCATCTCCACAATGACACATCTTGTGGGGTGTTCCTGGTATACAGTGGTTAGTACCTACCAAAAGTGGTCCAAGGAAGGACAACCGGTGAACTGGCAACAGGGTCATGGGTGTCAAAGGCTCATTGATTCGCATGGGGCATGAAGGCTAGCCCATATGGTCCAATCCCGTAGAAGAGCCACTGTAGCACAAACTGCTGAAAAAGTTAATGTTGGCTGAAACAGAAAGGTGTCAGCATTATCATTTCCAGCAGTTTGTGTGACAGTAGCTCTTCTGTGGGATTGGACCATATGGACTAGCCTTCATGCCCCATGTGAATCAGTGAGCCTTCGACACCCATGACCCTGTCGCCAGTTCACCGGTTGTCCTTCCTTGGACCACTTTTGGTAGGTAGTAACCACTGCAACACCCCACAAGATGTGCCATTTTGGAGATGCTCAGACCCAGTCATCTAGCCATCACAATTTGGCCCTTGTCAAAGTCACTCAGATCCTTACGCTTGCCCAGTTTTCCTGCTTCCAACACATCAACTTCAAGAACTGACTGTTCTCTTGCTGCCTAATATATCCCACCCCTTAACAGGTGCCGTTGTAATGAGATAGTCAATGTTATTCATGTCACCTGTCAGTGTTTGTGGTTTTAATGTTATGGCTGATTGGTGTATGTCCCTTTAAAGTACCAGGACATTACTTTTGTGTTTCTAATTGAAAAATTCTCGTAGCCCTGAATTTTGAGGAATGTTTTCTTTTTTAACAGTAAATGAATTATTTCTTTTTGTGTTGCAGGTGTTTATTGATGATACCAATACCAGCACTTTGTATGAAAAGGGGCTAAGGCATGCCTCCTGAATGCCAATCAGTTTTTTTCTTTTATTGTAGAGACAAAAAAAAGAAATGTCTTGTGTGTGTGTGTGTGTGTGTGTGTGTGTTTGAGGATTGAGATTTCCTCCTGCATTGTGTAAGGCGGTGTATTTCAGGGTAAACAAATGTAGTGTATGGAAAGTTCACTGATCTGAAATGACACCTTTTCACCCCTGCATATTTCCTGGATGTGTTTTTATTTTTTATTTTTGTACATTTTTTTCCTCTTATTGAGCAGCGAACATTCCTCTGCTGCAGATATACGAGCAACAATTCTGGGAATTAAGACTAGAGCAGGTCAGAGAAAGAAACATTTCAGTCCTCCCACTTGTTTTGGAGGATTTTAGGTGTTAACAGATACTTACACACTTACACTTGCTCACACATGCTCTGATACCTTACAGGAGCATGTTCAGATATTCTCCCTAGAAGGAAATACACACTGGAGCATTTGTGCACTGATCCAACTAATGCACTGATAGTGTTACTAGGGAAAAAGCCTGAACACACACAAAAACTAGTACTATGGTAATGGCTATGATTTAAGAAACCTGTCTGGACATGCATTCATTTCACACCCATTAACCTTTATTTGACTGATCTTTGTATAAAGTAATGATTCTCAAGACACCGACATGGTCATTTGTCTTCTCCAGCAAATCAGTGTAGTCTTGAAATTCACATTCTATCCAAACTGGACACTATGAGGCCCTGTCATGAATAGAAACGTTTCAGAAACTACACCAGAAACAATTCAAGGTAGCTGCTATGTGATATTGCATATATTGTACAGCATATTTCTGATACACAATATATCAGCAATATTTAGTTTTCCTAACAATAGTACCATTGCTTAGAAGCTAAAAAACTACTGATCAGTGTTCACTGAAGTAAATTAACATGGAAATGAATAAATAAGGAAAAAGATTAAGGGGGCATGCTGTTATAGGCAATTGTTATACATACAGGACACTTTTTTCATGGAATAAAAACGTGTTCTATTCCCTTCTAGCGGGTTCCATTCATTTGGTTTGACAGCATGCAGTATTAACATATCGCTTATCCTATGTGTATTATATCACTCTATCCAATGGAGAATGAGCGTTGAAGATGGTTTACGACATTGCATGGTTGTCAAGACAACATGATGTAATACATTAGAGACGTAAAACTTCTGTGCTAGTGAGTAACTGTGACAATTTGTAAACAAACATGGCTGCTGGGTTTGCTTTGTTAAATATGGAAGATTTTGAGAGAATTTTGAAAGAGAAAGACGTTGAATAAATTAAAGGAACGTGTATGTATAATAATAATATTGGCTGGCTTTTTTTCATGGTATATCAAATATATTCCATTCAGCTAGCAACTCGTCTTTGAATCGTTCAGTATCATGCTAGCTGAATGGAATATATCTGATATACCACTCAATGCCAGCCAATATTATTTAAATAATCAACTACCAGGTGTGGTGATGTGATATGGCCTGACATGAGACAGAGTTACTGTTACCACCATGACACCATTATTTTCCAATAGCAGAATGTTCAGAAGTGTTTTATTCCTCTTGTACGACAGAAATTCGCGAACTATTTAATCAGTCAATCAATTTGGGTTACTGAGAACCCGGAAAGTCCTCTGTCCTGTTAGACTCTTCCATGGTATAAAACCTACTGATTCTCATGAAGCACTGACACTGGAGACTCCTTCCATAAATATTCAGTTAACTCTCCTTTCGTTTTCTCTTTGTCCTCTTCGGACATAGCTATCTAGTAGTAGCCTGAACGCAAATCCAGTACAGAGAACCATTGACTTCCTGTTAAGGCATTCAGTGCATCTTCAATGCATGGTGTTGTATACTGGTCAGGTATGGTTTGGCTATTCAATAGTCGGTAGTCTATGCACATCCTAATAGCTCCAGTTTTCTTTCTGACTACAACTATTGGGGATGCATAGGGGCTTCGCGACTTGGTTATGATCCCCGCCTGCAGCAGTTCTTGTAAATGCTTTCTAACATCTTCAATATCTGCAGGGGCCAACCGGCGTGATCGTTGATGGAAAGGCCTGGAATCATCAAGTTGGATTCTATGCTCTACACCTCTTGCTAATCCCACATCCCACTTGTGCATTGAGAAGACATGTGACTTCTGAGCCAGTTTCTTACATAATCTGCTCTTCCATTGCTCCGAGATAGGAGAATCTCCAAAGTTGATCATGCTCTCATCAAAGTCAGAGAAATCAGTCTCCTTATGGGGAATTGTCGCAACTGAGTCAATGTGGTACACACATCCAATCACGGTTCCCGCAGGTATGCAAGTTTTTCTTGAAGACTTATTCTTGAGTAGTATCCTCAAGGGCGGCACGGTGGTGTAGTGGTTAGCACTGTCGCCTCACAGCAAGAAGGTCCGGGTTCGAGCCCCGTGGCCGGTGAGGGCCTTTCTGTGTGGAGTTTGCATGTTCTCCCCGTGTCCGCGTGGGTTTCCTCCGGGTGCTCCGGTTTCCCCCACAGTCCAAAGACATGCAGGTTAGGTTAACTGGTGACTCTAAATTGAGCGTAGGTGTGAATGTGAGTGTGAATGGTTGTCTGTGTCTATGTGTCAGCCCTGTGATGACCTGGCGACTTGTCCAGGGTGTACCCCGCCTTTCGCCCGTAGTCAGCTGGGATAGGCTCCAGCTTGCCTGCGACCCTGTAGAACAGGATAAAGCGGCTAGAGATAATGAGATGAGATGAGTATCCTCAAGCTGCTGACATCCAATGCCCCACTGGGCACAACCATGGGATGAAAAATCACCTCCGCAGGTAGAGCGGCTACTGGTGATGAGTCTATCATCAGGATTTCTTGAGCAACCGGCTTCTTCAGCTCAACTTCGCACACAACGTGAGTGTCACCATCCGGGGGTAAGATCAAAGGGCCAGGACCCATCCATCTAACACGGCCAGCCTCATCATCATGGACCGGGACAGCAACACCCCAGGGTGCAGGTTGATCTTCCTTGACACAAACACAAAGGCCTAGGGTTTGGGCAACATCAACGCCATGGTCTTTGCATTGACTTACCAAACGTCTAACATGGCTCGCATTGGTGCCCACAATGACAGATGTCTTATCTTCAGTCCTGGGTTTAGGACATATGAGAGCTAGGACAGTTACAGTCTGAGCGGTTCCTAACACCTCAGCTGGATACTCCACATCAACTACCACATAGCCCCGGTAAGGGTAGCTAGCTCCAGACTCACTTAAACCCCACAGGGAAAGACCAGATACGGGCTGAATGGGGATATCAGACAAGTATTTCTGGTACCAGTACTCAAAAATGATCGTCACCTGAGAGCCATTATCTAATAAAGCAGTGCAGGGCTGCCCATTAACCTTCAGCGGCATCAGGCTAGGGGGCCCTACCAACCCATCAGGAATACGCACCCTCTCAGACAAGTCAGCAGTGCTTTTCTTAACTGCACAATTAACTGGACTAGCTGTGGCATCACTTGACAGCTGGTGGTGCTTTGACAGCTTCAGGGTCTGAATAAGTCTCTTGATAACTTGAGCCTGGTTTTCTGGGCTTTGGCACTTCCCTGCAAAATGCCTATTCTCACCACATCGATAACAGAAATGTTCCTCCGACACTTTGGACGATCTTTGTGGGAAACTGGTTACTGGTCTTGAGCTGTTCACAGCTGAAACCACCGCTTGAGGTTCAGCAACTTTCTTTGTGACTTTCTGTTGCAAGCGCTTCATTTGTTTTTTCAAAGCTGCTATCTCACTGTACACTACATTTGTGGGAGTCTTCTCAATGCTAGCTGACGTGTCTTGAGATGGCTTAGACACGACAGCAGCAACTAAGGCCTTAAGCTCTCTGATCTCAGACTTCAAGTTTTGAATTTCAGTCTGTTGGACCTCAACAGTCTGCTTTACATTTGCACTTTGTATAACCAGGGTAATCTTTTTCCGTGAGGCCTCATATTCCTCCTCTGCGCATATCTCCTTTAACAACTGGAGAAAGATTGGGGGATTTGCTCTCCTCTCTCTCAAACAAAGGTTTACTAACATCAGATCAGATGCTATAGCACTATGCAACAACTGTTCGAGTCTTGCTTTATCTGCACAACCACGGGGGAGACCATCTCTCTGCACAACCCTGTTCAATGACTGTTCTAGACGTCTGAGGTAGTCAGGCAGCTTCTCACCTGGTTGTTGCTGCAGTAAGCGAAATGCAAAATACAACTCTTCTCCTGACTCTGCTGTCCCAAAAGCATGCTCAAGTGCCTCTAAGCAGTCTTCAGGGCTCACATCAGGATCACTGGCTCGTGCTGCTTTTACAATGTCAAGCGCCGGGCCCCGAAGACTTTCCATCAGCCTCCGCCCCTTCTCTTTGCGAGAGCAGTCACACTCTTCCACCATGAGCCGTGCTTGACCCAACCAGTGGTCAAACTGCTGTTCTCCAGCTGGAGTGGGCAACAACCCAGAGAACGTGCGTAGGCGGCGATAACTTCCATGCTCACTGGAGGGCTTTGACGTCTTGTCAAGTAAATCACTCACAGCCCGCAGAATGGCCTCTGTCAACTTAGCAGCCTCTTCAGCAGAGAACAATGAACGGAGGTTTTGTGCGCACTCGCCTTCAGCTTGCCTCGGGCTGGGCATATGAAATTGTGCTTTGGCTCGTGTAGTTGCATCTGCTATTACGACAAACCACGGCCCTCCACCGTGAATAGGAAACACTTCAAAGGGAACCCTTTCGCCTTGTACAGCTTCCTTACATTCACACAAGACAAAGTATCGGTTTTGTCTCACATTGAAAATTCGGCCTCTGACACGCACACGTCCCAAGCACTTCACTGTTTGCATTGTTTCTTCTATTGCACTTGTACCTACATCTTCTTGAATGAGCACCATGACTGTATGAGCCTCATCTAAAGCCTCATCACGGCACCATCCCTTTAACTCTGATACTAGCTCTTCTAGATGTTCCATATTAGCTTATCAGTTAGCACTATTTAAAACTTCAGAATGCAAATTTTTAGTACTAAAATGGGTTAGCTTATTAATTAGCACTGCGTGTCTTCAAAACGCTAATTTTCAGAAACAAAATAATTCGACAAGAAACCCACACTATAATCCCAGTGGTGCCTCCATTTGTGTAGCGCCTCTCTAGCGTGTACTGACTAATGTGAGAGGTGGCTAACCTGTGTTCTTTAAAATATATATAGCTTGGGGTTTCACTTATCAACTTAATGTCAACCTAATGTGTGTAGAACTACTCTCTTTTTAATTAACACTTTTACCCTTTACATCTTTAAACTTATTATTCAGTGTTACTACTGCATGAATTACCCAAATAAAATATGCATATATGCACCAAAACAAAGTTTAACTATTTACTTAAAATTAGATTTACATATATACATTCAAGCAATATGCCTCAAAACACAAAATATTCTTTTTTCAGTTCAGTTCTTTTCAATTGCAATTCAACAAAAAAAGTTTCACTTCAGTAGCAATAGCAAAAATAAAACCCCTAGGCTAAACCTTATCCTAAAACTGGCAGTTTATAAACCTAAAGCCTAGGTCACAACCGGACGTACGATTTTTTGGCCGTGCGATTTTTGGCGTTTCCCAAATCGCTGTGTTTTTTTTGTTCATGGAGAAAGACGCACGTTGGCCGTAAGTTTGTCTTGCAACCTGAAAAAAATGTAAGTGCCCGTAGAGTTTGTTTGACATGACAAAGAACCTCTGCGGCCGGTCTGCGGCTCAAAAATCAGCAAGTCACACTCGCGCCCTTCGTGCGTTTCTTGCGTTTTTTGCACGTAGACCGGCCATAGGAGCACGTACGGCCGGTTGTGACCGAGGCTTAAACTGAAATATTATCAAATAAGCGAAAACAAAAAGGATACCCAACCAAAACAAGGTGTCCGTCAGAGAGAGATGCAGGCCTGTAGCGGGGCTTGGGAGCGGAGAGACCTAAAACAACATGGCCGCTTCACACCGTGGCGCAAGAAATAAAACTCACTGCTTCTGTTGCCGTCAGCCTCTCGGTAGCCTCGCAGCGCTGGCGGTGCTGGGGTTAACAGGCGTCGTCGTCACAGCCAAACGAATGTGTCTGCAAGGATCGGAATCCACTGGTTTGAACACTGAAGTAGGGCCGGGCAGGCCACTCACTTGCACAGTCCAAGTAGAAACTCCAGCGAGCTACGTTGGGTTGACTAGCACTCACGGTATCCTCGCGGGAAACTTTTAGCAAAGTATTCCATATAAATCGCGTGTAACACTACTATGCTCAGGCAGAATGTCCATACGCGACTCTCTGTCCGTTTGTCACTCAACATTTACCCTTACATGCATGCATAAAATTAGCGTTTTGCCAACGCTACAGTTCACCAGTGTAACGGCTTACTCCTCTCACATTCTCTCTCGCCCGCTCTTCTCACTACCACCACTTCCTGTTCCTTCTCGACCTCCAACCCCAACTCTGATTGGCCAACATAAAGCCTAGGTCACAACCGGACGTACGATTTTTTTGGCCGTGCGATTTTTGGCGTTTCCCAAATCGCTGCATCTTTTTTGTTCGTGGAGAAAGACGCACGTTGGCCGTAAGTTTGTCTTGCAACCTGAAAAAAACGTAAGCGCCCGTAGAGTTTGTTTGACATGACAAAGAACCTCTGCGGCCAGTCTGCGGCCAGTCTACGGCTCGAAAATCAGCACGTCACACGCACGCCCTCTGTGCGTTTCACGCGCACCCTCCGTGCGTTTCTTGCGTTTTTTTTCACGTAGACCAGCCGTAGGAGCACGTACGGCCGGTTGTGACCGAGGCTTAACAGATAAGTGCTTTACAAACTTAATTCTTTTCACATGTACACAGTTTTCACAGTTTTAACATAACATTCACATTTTAAAAGTCAATAAACAAAATTAAAATATCACTTAGGAATTCAATAACCCCAAATTCCCACAGGGCTACACTTGTTACTTATTTATATTCTCATGAACCAATTTCAACAGGGTTACATTTCGAAAACTTCACCATATCGATGATTTATTAAATAACTACACAGTTTTTATCTGTCTGAACTTATGTAGACCGTTATGTCCAGATCTACTGTCAGACCTGCTGTTAGGAAATGGATCAATTCAGCAGCTCTGTGGGTTAAAGGAAAATAAACCACTTGGTTGAAGATAAATATCATTGGTGCTTTGCTTTATTGATATAAATTCAGTTTAATAATTGAAGGCCTCACATCAGCTGGACTCTTATATGGGATGAATGTGTTTTTTTTTTTTCTCTGAACAGAATCTCATATTCTAATGGCCCTTTTCCACTACCCTTTTTCAGCTCACTTCAGCTCGCTTCAGCTCACTTCAGCCCGACACGGCTCGTGTTTCGACTACCAAAAAACAGCACGACTCGGCTCGCTTCAGCCCTGCTTAGCCCCTAAAACTCGCACCGTTTTGGAGTGGGGCTGAAGCGAGCCAAAGCGAGCCGAGTGAGGCTAGGGGCGTGAGCAGACACTCCCCTGTGCACTGATTGGTGAGGAGGAGTGTCCTCACACTCCCACACATGCCCCGCGAGCACGCTGGGATCTGTAAACACCACAAACCCGGAAGAAGAAGAATTACGAGAATTTCTGAAGCCTTATGCACCTCGCCTCATCTATACGCTCTTGCCAGTATCTGTTGGTGTTGTCGGTGACAACAAGCCACAGCACCAAGACCAGCAACACTAACGACTCCATGTCCTCCATGTTTATTGTTTACTATCCGGGTCGTGAGACTACCGCTTAAAAGATCACTGATGTCACTGTTTGCGCCGCTTAACGACATCACGTGACGTCCACCCACTTTCGCTAACTCCACCCAATGTGTCCACCCACTTCCAGCCAGCACGGTTCAGCGCGGTTGTAGTCGAAATGCAACTCCAACAGCCCCGCTCAGCCCGACTCAGCTCGACTCAGCACGGCACGGCTCAGCCGCGTTTGTAGTGGAAAAGCGGCATAAGCACAGGTAGTCCTTGGTGCAGTTATTAGTATTCATCAGGAAGATAATTGAGTCCAAAATGTTCTTTATAGCATGCAGCAGCACTTTTTTTTTTCTTGGTGTGAATATTAGGCTCACATCATGTACCAAAATGTCACATCTAATATAGGGTTTTAGGGCAGTTAAGGACTTATTAAGCCTTAAGGAACAGTTTTGTTGGGATTTTTGTGTCTTCCTGGACAAAGAGCTACATCAGGTTTATAGAGCTACATCTACTGCTGGTTTTAAGCTGTATCAGTAAATTTTCTCTGACTGTGTAGGATATGACATAGTCGTGTGTGTGTGTGTGTTTGCGTAGGTCTCACTGGACCAGTATCATACAGAAGATGAGATATACCAGCTCTCACTACAGAGGGAACCTCGAAGCTCCAAGCCAGCTGTGAGTTACTTCTAGACACCGAAACTATTCTGCTGTTGATTTCCACCATTTCATTTCCCCATTATTCATAACTACTGTAATAAGTTAACGTGCTTGCTTGTTTGTGCTTGGCCAATCAGAACTCAAACCCTGCCCCTAGCCTAGCGACTAAGCGGCCGTCGATGGTTGATGAATGGGCAGCGTCGGTGAAGCCCAAAGCAGATCCTGCTATCATCACCAAACACATTGAGAAGATGGTTGACGTATGAAAATGTTCTTTCATTATTTTTTTAGTTTTGTAAATATTAATTTGCCTACTTTAATCCACTTTGTATTTCATACAGTGAAATTAATTACAGTCAAACCACTCAAAAGTTTGGACACATCTTCTAATTAAATGTTTTTTCTTTATTTTTATTAATTAAAAGTCACTTCATGTCTTAAAGTAATGATGGATGTCGTTTCTCTTGACTTAGTCGAGCGGTTCTTGACATAATATGGATTACTACAGTTGTGGTGTGGAATAGGGCTATTTATTTTTATTGTTTACTGTTTTGGTCTCAAATGCATTAAGAAGGCAAGAAATGAGTCCACTAATTAACTTTTGACGAGGCACACCTGTTAATTAAGAAGCATTCCAGGTGACTACCTCATGAAGCTGGTTAAGATAATGCCAATAGTGTGCAAAGCATCATCAAGGTAAACGCTGGCTACTTTGAAAAATTTAAAATATGAAACAATTTTTTTTGTTTACTACATAATTCCATACATGTTTCATATGTTATTTCATAGTTTTGATGTCTTCACAATTGTTCTACAATGTAGAAAATACAGGAAAACTATGAATGAGTAGTAGGTGTGTCCAAACTTTTCACTGGTACTGTATGTACCATTTATATAGGATGATGATAAGAATGGCTTAAGGATGTCTCTGTATCTATAACCTCATTAAAATGGCAGGATTTATTGCTAATTATTATACATACAGGACACTTTTTCCATGGAATAAAAACGTGTTCTATTCCCTTCTAGCGGGTTTCATTCATTTCATCTGATAGCATGCAATATTGTTAGCATATCGCTTATCCTACGTGTATTACATATGGTTTATGATATTGCATGGTTGTCAAGACAACATGACGTCACACGTCGGAGACGTAAAACTTCCACGCTAGTGAGCGACTGTGACAATTTGTAAACAAACACGGCTACCAGGTTTGCTTTGTTAAATATGGAAGATTTCGAGAGAATTTTGAAAGAGAAAGACGCGTTGAACACCCAAAAGGAATGTGTATGTATAATAATAATAATAATATTGTCTAGCTTTTTTTTTCTTGGTATATCAGACATATTCCATTCAACTAGCATGATAAACTCGTTTTCAACTCGTTCAGTATCATGCAACCTGAATGGAATATATCTGATACACCACTCAATGCCAGCCAGTATTATTTAAATATGCCATATGGAGGCGCTGTGTCCTCCATCCATCCCGAATAGCCTTGTATTTCTAACATTCGCCTGGTTTGCCAGCTAGCTACCAGGAAAGTAGCTATCACATCTCTCACAGGTCGACATGAGTGATGTCTATGTCAGAGGTTCAGATCGGCTCTTAATATTTAACAGCCAGACTTGTTGAAATATATTATTTCTACCAAATGTATTTTATTTATTTAGATTAGTGATGCTAACTGACTTTCAGCAGCAAATTCTTCCAGATTATGAGCACTTTCAAATACTTACAGTATGTTGTTCTTTCTTAAATATTTGTAGAATTTCTTAATGCCATCATATAAAATGCTAATCATTGCATGAACGTAATATTTGCAGTGAAGCATCCAGAAGAAGTTAATCATTTAAAAATCACCACCATTGTGCAGCTTTGAGTGTTAGGTATAATATGGAAGGACAGATATTCCTAGCCTTGGAGTTGTATTTGACATTTTTTTCCCCTTTTTCTCCTTGTCAAAAAGCATAAAATCGTATTGAATCAAATCATCACCTAACAGTAAAAGCATGAGTGTTTACATTTATAGCAAATTATCTGTCTTGTTTCCACGGTTACAGTCTGTCTTCAAGAATTTCGATACAGACGGAGATGGCTATATTTCCCGTGAGGAGTTTGAGAGCATCAGGAATAATTTCCCTTATCTCAGCAAGTTTGGAGAGCTTGATACAAACCAGTGAGTGTGGAAAGAATGACCTTTACACTGAAGTGCTGACCTTTATGTTACTTTTACATTCAAGTACCATTACAACTCTTGGCTTGTTGTGTCAGTGGGAAATAAATCAAAGTCTAAGAGACCAAACACCAGATTTGTTTTGTCTGAGTATGAGCACTGGTGTGAGTAAGGCCAAAATAGACAAAAAAAGATCTTCCTGTTCTCCATATGTAACCCAAATCAGGAGGAAAATGTATGCCTGTCAGAAGAAATGGTACCCTTATAGTGCTGCAAACAACACAATTATCTGGTATTTATAGAATCCACCATCTGACATCTGAAGCTATATGTATAACAAATGTGATAAAATGTCAGAATAGGATGTCACATCTGGCACAAAATTTGCCTTACACTGATCAGACAACTAATTTGTGAAAAGATTATACTGAAAATATACCATATTTTGTCTGCACATTACTGCAGAATATTTTCAAAATACACCATCCTGGTGCATTTCTGTGATTGCCACTGCCAACAAGCAGCGCCTGACTGCGCAGCTGATGATGATATTATATTTATATATTTATTACTTTAAACCTGAAATGGTGGAAATTTTCTTGTCTTGGCTATTGGCTCTGGACAATTGAAGGTTTATCATAATCTGTTTCTAATGCAATGAAAATTCCTGATCCGACAATTCCCACACATATATAGTTGTGGTGGGCGGCACGGTGGTGTAGTGGTTAGCGCTGTTGCCTCACAGCAAGAAGGTCCGGGTTCGAGCCCCGTGGCCAGCGAGGGCCTTTCTGTGCGGAGTCTGCATGCTCTCTTCGTGTCCGTGTGGGTTTCCTCCGGGTGCTCCGGTTTCCCCCACAGTCCAAAGACATGCAGGTTAGGTTAACTGGTGACTCTAAATTGACCGTAGGTGTGAATGTGAGTGTGAATGGTTGTCTGTGTCTATGTGTCAACTCTGTGATGACCTGGCAACTTGTCCAGGGTGTACCCCGCATTTCGCCCGTAGTCAGCTGGGATAGGCTCCAGCTTGCCTGTGACCCTGTAAAACAGGATAAAGCGGCTAGAGATAATGAGATGAGATTATACTGAAAATATACCATATTTTGTTTGCACATTACTGCAGAATCTTTTAAAAATACACCATTCTGGTGCATTTCTGTGATTGCCACTGCCAACAAGCAGTGCCCGACTGCACAGCTGATGATGATATTATATTTATATATTTATTACTTTAAACCTGAAATGGTGGAAACTTTCTTGTCTTGGCTATTGGCTCTGGACAATTGAAGGTTTATCATAATCTGTTTCTAATGCAATGCGAATTCCTGATCCAACAATTCCCACACATATATAGTTGTGGTGGGCAGCACGGTGGTGTAGTGGTTAGCGCTGTTGCCTCACAGCAAGCAGGTCCGGGTTCAAGCCCCGTGGCCAGTGAGGGCCTTTCTGTGCAGAGTCTGCATGTTCTCCCCGTGTCCGTGTGGGTTTCCTCCGGGTGCTCCGGTTTCCCCCACAATCCAAAGACATGCAGGTTAAGTTAACTGGTGACTCTAAATTGACCGTAGGTGTGAATGTGAGTGTGAATGGTTGTCTGTGTCTATGTGTCAGCCCTGTGATGACCTGGCGACTTGTCCAGGGTGTACCCCACCTTTCGCCCGTAGTCAGCTGGGATAGGCTCCAGCTTGCCTGCGACCCTGTAGAACAGGATAAAGCGGCTAGAGATAATGAGATGAGATGAGAGATACAGTTGTGGTCAGAAGTTTAAATACACTCATCATGGACATGAATGGCATGGCAAAAGAGAACCTGGTAACCTTAGAAAAAAGAATTTGCTGCACATATTTTAAATTTATTTTGGGTTTTCTGAAATCAACACAGAGTAAAAATTATACATAAAGGGTTGAAAATACATAGAGCACACCTATTATTTGGTTAAATGTCCCTTCCTGAGTTTCACCAGACATGTTTGATAGCCATCAGCAAGCGTCTGGCAGAATTTTGGTTGGATATTTGACCACTCTTGTTGGCAGAATTAGTAAAACTCAGTTAAATTTGTTGGTTTCTTGGCACGGACCTGACATTTAAGCACAGTCCGTATATTTTTGATAGAGTTGAGGTCAGGACTTTGGGAAGACCATTCCAAAAGCTTAATGTTATCCTGCTTTATCCATTTCACAACGAGCTTTGATGTGTTTGTGGTCATTTTCCTGTTGGAACACCCAACTGTGTCCAAGTTTCAGCTGTCCTGCTGATGGTTTGAGGTTATGCTGAAGAATTCTGAGGTTCTTCATTATTCCATCCACTTTATACAATGCACCAGTTTCACTGGCAGGGTGCTACCACCACCTTGCTCATCAGGTGATAGTGTTCTTGGGGTTGAATGCCTAACCTTAACTCCTCCAAATATATCGCTGGTCATTGTGGCCATGCATCTCACTCTTTGTCTCAACTTGACGAGAAAACGTTCCTCCAGAAGGCTTTTTCTTTATGTTGAAGGTGTCAGTTTTGGACCAGGGGATTCTTTCTTGGACAGCAGCCTCTCAGCCCATGGTGATGTAAAACATGTTTGACTGTAGACCGTGACACTGGTGTTCCAGCAGCTTCCAGTTCATGGTAGGCCTGTGCCTTGGTAGTTCCTGGGCTGTTCCTGACCCTTTGAACCAATTTCATGATCATGAACAAGACGTTAGGAGACTTTGGCCTTAGGAAGTTAAGACATTTTGGAACTTTCAGCACCACTAAATTCATAATCTAAGTGCATGTGTGTATATTTTTGACTCTGTATGTGTAATTTTGCTTGAAAAACTCCTAAAACAAGATTCTCAGGGTATTTTTTTCTATTAAAGATATACAGCAATCATTTTGCCCCAGAAAAAGAACAGTTCAAAAATAAAAATCATTGAAACCCCAATATTACCACGACATTCATATCCACGATGAGTATATGTAAACTTCTGACCACAACTGTATGTTCAAGTATTGGCACTCATTTTGTTTTGCCCAGACTCCAGTGTTATTACTGACTGTTTTATACTTCTTCCTGAATCCTTGATATCTGGTAGTCACTGTTGTACATTCCATCCAGACTGATTTATCAGTACTTGTCAGCACCCCTGCCTCCTGAAGTTGCTATTTTATGACTCATTTTTCATTATTTTTTTGTTCTTTTTCCAGTCAGCACTTTTCCTTTTGCATTTCAACTGTTTGACACTAAATCATCCTGTATCTCTCATACACAATGTTAAACTGGCATGTTGTTTCTCTCTCTCTCTCTCTCTCTCTCTCTCTCTCTCTCTCTCTCTCAGGGATGGGAAGATCAGCAGGGAGGAAATGATAGATTACTTTATGAAGGCCAGTTCACTATTGAACTGTAAGATGGGCTTCATACACACGTTCACAGAGACCACATATGTGAAGCCCACCTTCTGTGAACACTGTGCCGGATTTGTGAGTATCTATTGCACTATGGGATGGAGGGATAAATGGATTGGAGGACAAGAAAATTGTGACAGATTTTTAAAGAAAATTGGGGAAAAAGCTTACACACAGTTATTCAATTCCTTCAAGAAGTGTGACTATTCTTCAAACATGTACCTGTCATTTTTCAGCTGTCACTTTTACTTCACCTGTAGTCTGAATTGAAGACCGAAATCCAAATGTACAAACCTGAGAATATAAACAGAGCTACAATTAAAGAAGAAGAAAGAAGAAGAAACCTTTATTCGTCACATGCACACTTCAAGCACAGTGAAATTCATCTTCTGCATTTAACCTATCTGAAGCAGTGAACACACGCACATACTCAGAGCAGTGGGCAGCCACACCAAAGCGCCTGGGGAGCAGTCAGGGGTCAGGTACCTTGCTCAAGGGCACCTCAGCCCAAGGCCACCCCACGTCAACCTAACTGCATGTCTTTGGACTGTGGGAGAAACCGGAGCACCCGGAGGAAACCCACGCAGACACGGGAAGAACATGCAAACTCCACACAGAAAGGCCCTCGCCGGCTGCCGGGTTCGAACCCGGAACCTTCTTGCTGTGAGGCGACCGTGCTAACCACTACACCACTGTGCCACCCCACACCACTGTGCCGCCCCACACCACCGTGCTGCCCAAAGGCCAAAGTTATTTTAACAAGTGTCTCTACTTGTTATTAGACATTAGATTCTCACTGCTGTTATTCTCACTAGGGGAGGTGCCATCAAATAATTATTGTAGGGGTTCCAATAATTTTGAAACCAGAAAAGAAAAGCACCACTTGAAAAAACATGGTGTAAAATCTATAATGCATTCTCATAAGTTGAAGCTTCAAATATGACTTGGTGCATGTGGTATTCATTTTAATTAATCAACTTATTTGTGCTTATTTCAACGAAGGGTGCCAATATTTTTGGAGATAGCCTATATTGTTTGTAATTTTGTACATTGGTCATGTCCCATGTCATGTCATATATTGCATAATGTCATAATAGACACAAGTTTCAGAATTATCAAGATATTTTTTTTTCTCTATCTTTCTTGGGAATTTTTTTTTTAACACCATGTATTTGACAGTGCTCCAAATCCAGAACCCAAACTCCTCCACACATTCTGCCATTCAGCTGCTCATTCTACACTCTGCGTGCGTGTATGTGTGTGTGCGCGCACGCGCACATAGGTCAATGTGTATAGATTAAACTAATTGGCTTGAATTCATCATTCTTTATTTCTTTGCTCACATGTAAATGTGTTTTGTATATTTGTTTAGTGAGAGATGTACAAATGGTTCTACGTTGGTATTGTAACAAAGTTGTGTGTTTGTGTTGCTTTGTACTACACCACCCTGAACACTTTTTTTGTATGATTAAAAGGTGAGCATGAGGGTGGGCGATCATTTGTGTACATGTACTGTATGTGTGTGTGTGTGTGTGTGTGTGTTCTGGACCCTCAGATCTTGCCTCATGACTGTGTGTGATGCTCTGATCAATCCTTTCATGTATTGTTCCCTGCTGTGATGTGATTGCATCTCTTGATCCTGCCCCCCCCCAGCTTTTCCATTACCATTCTTCCTTTATCTGTTTGCTGCTTTTCTGCTTTTCTTTCCATTCTTCTGTCACTTTTCTACAGTCTATTTTCAAACAGGAAAATATTTAACCAGTTTAATTCTTTTTTTTATAGATATGGGGGTTTTATAAGCAAGGATACAAGTGCAAAGGTAAGAACAGACACAGTACAACATGTAAAAGAATAGTTGCCTAGCGGTGAGGTTTCCAAAGCTTCCGAGATTTCTGTAAATTACATAAGGCTTAACTGGTTTCTCCCTCAGTGTGTGTGTGTGTGTGTGTGTGTGTGTCTGTTGACGTCTGCCATGTTCTTCTGAAACCTGTTTTTCTTTCTCAGAGTGGCATGTCTGAAAGTGTGGCACATTTATAATTTTTCAGAACAGTAAAAAGATCTTAGCAGCAGTATTTACAGGTCATCTATTAAATAAGGGAGACAAGAGTGTAAACATTACGTCATCATCGATGGCATTTAGCAGATACTCTTATCCAGAGCGATGTACAACATCCCCAGAGCAGCCTGGGGAGCAATTGGGGTTAAGTGTCTTGCTCAAGGGCACTTCAGCCATTCCTGCTGGTCCAGGGAATCAAACCGGTGATATTTTGGTCCCAAAGCTGCTTCTCTAACCATTAAGCCATGGCTTCCCCAATAAACAAAAGTGGTGATAGATTCTTTTTAAATATACCATCTATATATCTGCAAAAAATGCAGCTTCTTTGTAATGTACTTTTTAACAGTTATATACAGTTTTGTTCAATGTTGCACAACATCTACGAAACTAGTTCCTGTTATCCCCTAAATTATAGCAGCTATAAACAGTCTTTTCTGCACCAGGTCCTCTTTTATATCATTCGAAGTTCATCTCATCTCATCTCATTATCTCTAGCCGCTTTATCCTTCTACAGGGTCGCAGGCAAGCTGGAGCCTATCCCAGCTGACTACGGGCGAAAGGCGGGGTACACCCTGGACAAGTCGCCAGGTCATCACAGGGCTGACACATAGACAACCATTCACACTCACATTCACACCTACGGTCAATTTAGAGTCACCAGTTAACCTAACCTGCATGTCTTTGGACTGTGGGGGAAACCGGAGCACCCGGAGGAAACCCACGCGGACACGGGGAGAACATGCAAACTCCACACAGAAAGGCCCTCGCCGGCCCCGGGGCTCGAACCCAGGACCTTCTTGCTGTGAGGCGACAGCGCTAACCACTACACCACCGTGCCGCCCTCATTCGAAGTTAATAAGACAAAAAATTTGCAGCTTGTAATGTTACCAAGAATGTGCAAAGTTTTCCATCCGAAAGTTTTCCCCAGGCCATTATTAAAAAATGTTCTGTTTCCGGTCCACCGGCCGGGTGAGTGCCGTTTGTGCGGTTGAAAGTTTTTTTTTTTTTTAACGCCGGTTTTTCAAAATTTTTTTCGGGTTCGTAAATCTAAACTCGAACTTGACATTTACGCATTCCCAGGGCTTTCCACTAAGGCTCATACTAGCCAGCCATGATAAATAAGTAGCCAGCCGGGGGGGGAGTAAACACAAAATAAACTCCTGTGCACGCAGTTCCCAGGATTAAATGTATTTTCCACAGACCATTTATTTATTCACTTTACTCAAATACAAAGTAAAATGGCAGTAAATCATCTTTCTTTTCTTGCGTATTGCATCATGAGGCGTTCCTGGCTTGTAAATCTCTTATTTTCGGTGCATGACACATTCACGCAGCTGAGCATGCTATGAATTAACAACGGCAACGGTCTGCAGTGGGGCTACACAATTACACACTCAGCCAACATTTCTCCATTTGTGTATGAAAATACACTCCAACGGCTCAGTTTGGTTTCATTTACAACCAACGGTGTCTTTTGATGCCAGCACGTAATTGAACGAGAGAAGACTGGCTTACCGGAGACAAAATAAGCGCCATCTCTGCTTCTGTTCCCTCCGACACACTACTGCCTCCGCCGAGTGCGCGCGCACTCTGAACTGAATCAGCTCTGCGCATGCGCCGTGCGGCACAAAAAAATGGCAGCCACCATGAAGGAAGGAGATCCGGAGTTTTCAAACATTTGCTTAAGTGTGAAATTGCAAAATGGTATTCTAGCGAACAACAAAATGGTAAAGATTCAGAAAAATAAATCATTCAGTGATCATTTTAATAGTGTAATTTCATCCGAACTAGGCCTAACGCTCGATTTAGAACTACAAAAAGTCTGTGTGTCGGACATTTTAAGTACCTTTGTAAAAGTTTTGCAAATGTTGCAGTCAGCATTTAAAATGCTAACTTAAAGTTTTTGTACAAGTTTCAGTTGATTAAACTGTCATTTTATTAAATGTGTCTGCTTTTGTAATAAAAAAGTACTGAAAGAAAAAGCAAGCACAGCATTGCAATTTCTTATCCATCCATAAAAAAAAAATCCCTCCCTCCCGACTGAAAATTTTTTTGCTCACCCGGTGGACAGGAAACGGATTTTTTTTTAAGGATGGCCTCATGTTAGAAAACTTAGTTACAGCTTTATCTCTGACTGATATAAAGTGCTAACACGGGAGACTCCTTCCAGAAAACACAGATTACTCTGATCACAATGATTGCTTTCAATTCTTTACGTTTTTCTGTTTATCTGCAATTCATGGCCACATGAATGAGTTTCAAGTACATTTAATAAAAACCTGTGATTTGAAGTCCAGCCAGCACTGCTGTCTGAGCTGCTGTGATAGAAAACTAATCAACCCTTTTTGACCAATCAGAATCAAGAATTCAATAGCACGATGGGATAAACAGTTGTAAATGCACTCTGGGGAAATTAAAAATAAATGAAGATGATGATGTTGACAGATTCCTTGTCTAAATCCTGAAGAAAGAAAATGATACATTTTTTGCAGAAACACCCAATTTAAGTGTTAAGTTCAGATGCAGTGCCTTGCAAAAGTATTCATCCCCCTTGGTGTTTGTCCTGTTTTGTCGCATTACAAGCTGGAATTAAAATGAATTTTTTGGGGGTGAGCACCATTTGATTTACACAACATGCCGACCACTTTAAAGGTGCACGTTTTTTTGTGACACAAACAATAATTAAGATGAAAAAACAGAAATCTGGAGTGTGCATAAAACTAAAAAAACAATATTTACTTGATGAAGTTTAGATAAGCTAGAGTATTATCCTGCTTTCACAACTGGGGGGGACCTATAATCAGATCAGCTACCAAGCTAAGTTTTTCTTTTCCCTCAAAACATTAGACAACTATGATGGCTTGCTAGATGTGCAACATTTTTTACTTGACAAAGTTTAGATAAGTGAGCGAATTATCTTTCTGTCTTGACGTGAACAATTCTTAGCCAAGTGAACGAGCGAGCTGTTTAAACTGGCAGGCTAGTTTACTTGTTTTGTCTGGAAAAAAAAAATAGCTAACTATATTAGCTTGACCATTTACATGAGCTTACATATTTGAAGATGTTTGAAAGTTACTGTTGTAGCCTGAGTGAATTTACTAGCATAATAGAAGTGAGATATCACATTATATTTTTTAAAGAAAAATGTATCACATAAACCAGAATTTAAAGATGATTTATAAATCTGATATTGCTCATTGAGGAAAACAAGAAATCAGCTCCCATTTTTCCTTTAATTAGTTATCTGTCTGTATTTCTTTATATTTCTTGTCTCAGCTGTGCACAATCTGTTGTCTAGGGCACTAATATAGATGTCTATGCTCTCTACTCAACTGTCACACTCCTACATGTGCTTGTTTTGGTCATGTCTTCATTTCTGTCTATTTCTGTATAGTTGTGTCAGGCTGTCTCTCCATCTCCAGGCTCATGTTGGTGGCCATCACTTTAAGCGTGTGTGTGTGAAAACACATTCCTTCCCCCAGTCCTGCTGGACTTTTGAGACACATTTATAAACACATTAGCTCCTCCATTGTTCCCCTGTTCCCCTTTTCCTCAGCATGAATCCATCCATCCTCTTCCAGACACTCCATTTTCTCTCCTTATCTTTTATTACATGTTCTCCCTGTCTCTTCCTTTTTTTTCTCGTTCCTGACTTGCACCATCCCTTGTTGTTTCTTTCCCCTTTTCTCCCAGTGTGTGGTGTGAACTGTCATAAGGCATGTCGCTCACGTCTGGCGGTGGAGTGTCGCAAGCGGGCAAAGAGCATCAGTCATGAGACTCCGCCCACCCTTCAAGCTCGCTCTTACAGCTTTCCACCTCCATCTAACTCGCACTCTAATCTCCAGGATACAGGTACATGCATCATCAGCATGCACACACATAGTGTACAGACTTATGGTACCAGTCAAACGTTTGGACACACCTTTGAATCAAATTGTTTTCCTTTATTCGTTAAAAGATGCTTCGTGTCTTAAAGTAATGATGGATGTCATTTGTCTTTACCAGCATTCCTCCTGGGTTCTGAAAAATATTCTCCACTTTTTTTCCTTGAAAAATCAAGTCGAAGAAGTATTCTTCACTTTTTCTTATTTTTTCTTCACTTGGTCTGTATTTTTTTCTTAGTTACCGACATATCAAAGTGGACTGAATGCAGGTTTATACTAACCAAACTGGCACAATTCAAATATTTGTACAGATACAGCTAGGCCTCTCCATTACATATACAATTTGGGCTCCACTCCAGCCTCTAATAAGAAAGACTTGATTTTGGGCAGCCTGTGCACCATCAGACTAAAATAAACCTCTTTAGTTTGAGCTTACTTAAAGCTAGACTGCCTTTCAGATTTTTCAAGTGTAGGTCATAAAAAGAATTTTCCCTGACACCCGGTTATTTTTGTTTAGTGGACCGAAAGCTACTGAATTCAAATCACAGACTTCCAATTTTATTAGCTTTTTGTAAAATCAAATAGATAATGAATTTAGAACCACGTGGACCTCAATTCTCCGCAATTTTTTCCCTGCTTTGTCATGACCCAATTCAAGATACTATGTCATGCATCACGTGGTGGGCTTTCCCTGTTCGCGCAAGGCATTGTGGGATACAAATTTGAAACAGGAGAGGAAAATGGAGGATGCAAATGAAATGTGAAAGACCGACTACAGTAACAGAAAGCGAGAAGAAAAGATGTTATGTTGCGAAGGAAAGGAAACGCAGGACCAAACTAATAAATATCGGCGGTCAGCGAGCACCTCGGTGTGATTAGCTGTTCGTTTAGCGACAGAGTGATGTAACTGTCAGTGCACGGTCAAGGTAAACCTGTAGATGGCAGTAATGCAACACTGGATGCCAGCTGCCGTAAAACCCAAAAGAAGGAAAAGAAGAAGAAGGTAAACCTACGCATGCGCATACGGACTTCCTCTGTCTGCCTGACTGCGTGAAGTGAGTGATTTCATGCACATTATTTGCTGAGGAATCCCCTCAAATTAAATCACTTCCCAGCCACAGAATGGCCTGGTTTTTTTTTAGATATTGCAGAAATAAACATGTATCACACTGATTTTATGAAATCAAAAGGCCATCTAGCCTTAAGGTTATTTCAGCATGGAATTATTCAAAAGAGGTATTAGGACTCCCCTTACCTTTCACTTCAACAGAAAACTTGAACAGTTTCACAGTCAAGAAGAGTCTTGGACCAACCAACAGTGAAGGAATCTGAATTTCCCGAAGATTTATTAACTGAACACAGAATGACACCACGGTTTACATCATACATTCACCACAGGAACTCAACACGTCATGCCCTCCAAAACATGGAGCCCTTCAGTCGTTTGCCGGCTGACAGCACTTTTCATGTTGGTGTTTTTTGTTTTTTTTTTATTATCCGATGTGCTTGGGGATGATAGGGGCTTTGCGTGTGCCTCCCCATGGCTGTTGGGGATAGATTAAGGATAAAATTAGATCATGTTTAAAGTAATTAAAATTCTGCAAAGCTGCTTTGTGACAATGTCTACTGTTAAAAGCACTATAAAAATAAACTTGACTTGACTTGTTTCAGCCCTTAAATCAGTGGTTGAAGAAGACCGCCCAAAAAACTTCACCAGTTTAGACTGCGTCATTGTTTGGCTCACACAGTGATAATTACACCACCACACCAGGCCGATTAAGACGCACTGCGATTGGTCAAAATCTTGGCACTCATTTGGTCATTATGATTAGTCGATTTTCATTGGTCACAAGCACGTGATCATCGTTTGCACTCTGGCTTCCCACCATGTCTTCACTGGGTTTGGATTTCAGCAAACGGAGGGATTTGTGGAGCGATTTCTAGAAAAGATGATCATGAAAAAGATGACAAATACATTCGTCACTGTGACGACTACTAGTAATTTTCTCTTCATCACTGATGGATTACGTTCGTCAATGATGAGCGTGACGGGCGCCAGCCGGAACCCTCCTTTGCTTAGTTGAGCGGTTCTTGACATAATATGGATTACTGCAGTTGTGGTGTGGAATAGGGCTATTTATTGTATTTTTATTATTTACGATTTACTGTTTTGGTCTCAAACACATTAAGAAAGCAAGAAACTCGTCCACTAATTAACTTTTGATGAGGCACAATTGAAAAGCATTCCAGGTGACTACTTCATGAAGCTGCCAATAATGCCAATATTGTGCAAAGCGTCATCAAAGGGAGGAAATTCAAGACCATTGTTACCCTCCCCAGGAGTGGTCAACCAACAAAGATCACTCCAAGAGCAAGGCGTGTAATAGCCCATGTTTACATTAGACCGTATCAGCGGATCATCAGATTAACGTTTTTAAAACGATTAGTGTGCACACAGCAACACCAATACACGATTTGCGTGCACACAGCAACACCAATACACGGATACGCTCGGCTCTCCAAATCACTCCGCCCTGAACAGCGAGTGCCCTCTGGAGGGTGCGCACTCCGGCCTTGCGCAGCTCACAGAGCACGCGAGTGAAGTGCACAAGCTGTGATTCGGGACTGAGCCGCTGTGTGTGAGATCCCAGCGCATATCACTTACCACTTGCAAGTGGAAGGATGGCAAGCCTAAAGACAATCATAACTACACAATGGGCAGTATTTGCATCAGTATTTGCAGTATTTTCATACTTTTATACTCTTTAATGAAAGGTGATACAAGGCGGAAGTCCGCGCCGTTTTTCAGCAGTCGCGTCACATGACCAACGCCAGCGAATCAGGAAGGTGGATGTCACAGTGACGTTGTCCAATGAGACGCCAGCTAGAGCTCAGCACAGCGTATCCGCGTATTCTGAATGTTTACGCAGCACCAGAGCTGACACGATCTGGATTGAATACGTGGACGCTGGCGGATTCCCGTTTCCCGGCGTTTCCAGGCGGTTTAATGTAAACGGACAGGGCATCCGCGAAGAAAACGAGACAGATACGGTCTAATGTAAACGTAGCCATAGTCAGCAAGGTCACAAAGGACCTTGCTGACTATTACCCTGTCCACACTAGGGATTTTGTACCGATACGAAACTACTTTTGTACTGCAACACCTGTCCACACTAGCAACTATACCGGTACTGTAGCGGTATAACTGTATCGGTACGAAACCCACAAATGTATGGGTTTCGTACCGGTACAGTATCGGTACTGTAGCGCTTTGCGTAGTGTGGACAGATGAAGCGGCTCTGTATCGATACAAATATAAGGCGCATGCGCAAAGTCACACACCTCAATCGATGTCTTCGCTGAATAACATAGTGAAGAACGGAGATTCGTTTGTTTCTTTCTCAACTGCCTCGCGTGTTTTATATGATTCAACTGAATAAATGACCACCAGAAATACAGACTGTACATTGACAACAAAAAGCACACACACGCTGTTTCATCCGTACGGAAGCCGAGAGAGGCCCTTCATATAATCCTTTTTTTTTATTCAACTTGTTATCCTGAGATAACGACATAATTAATTCAGCATCTCGAGAAAACAACACAACTAATTCGAGATCTCGAGAAAACAAAACCATTATTTCGAGATCTCGAGAAAACAAAACAATTATTCCGTGATCTCGAGAAAACAAAGCAATTATTTCATGATCTCGAGTAAACAGCTGAGAAATGGTTCATTCAGGTGCGCCAAGAGACTTGTGATATGCTGACTTTGGGGCTATTTCTCATTCTGTATAGACGCAACTTTGGTCATTAGAATGTCTGGAATAATCGATCACCTAATAAGGCAATATTTTGATCAGGGGTTGACACAGGGAGAGATTGCATTAAGTCTTTTAATAAGGGATAATTTCAAAATTAGTCCGCGGCACCTCCGCAGAAGACTGGCCCGGCTTCGTCTCTACGGACGGAGGTACAGTGATCCAGCTGAGATCATGAAATAATTGTTTTGTTTTCTCGAGATCTCGAAATAACGGATGCCATATATTCTCGGAAGGAAGTTACTCGGTAACCACGGAAACATTTCGCGCACGCGCATTTCAACTACCGTGAAAGAAAACCGCAAACATTTCTTGCTAGTGTGGACAGATGCACTAAACTGTACCGGTATACTTTCTATTGATACAGTTATACCACTTTCATACCGGTATAAGTGTGAACACAGCATAATACAGGGTAAATACGGGGTAACTTCTAAGCAACTGAAGGTCTCTCTCACATTGGCTAATGTTCATGAGTCCACCATCAGGAGAACACTGAACAACAATGGTGTGCATGGCAGGGTTGCAAGGACAAAGCCACTGCTCTCCAAAAAGAATATTGCTGCTTGTCTGCAGTTTGCTAAAGATCACGTGGACAAGCCAGAATGCTATTGGAAAAATGTTTTGTGGACGGATGAAACCAAAATAGAACTTTTTGGTTGAAATGAGAAGCGTTATGTTTGGAGAAAGGAAAACACTGCATTCCAGCATAAGAACCTTATCCCATCTGTGAAACATGGTGGTGGTAGTATCATGGTTTGGGTCTGTTTTGCTGCATCTGGGCCAGGATGGCTTGCCATCATTGATGGAACAATGAGTTCTGAATTATATCAGTGAATTCTAAAGGAAAATGTCAGGACATCTGTCCATGAACTGAATCTCAAGAGAAGGTGGGTCATGCAGCAAGACAACGACCCTAAGCACACAAGTCGTTCTACCAAAGAATGGTTAAAGAAGAATAAAGTTAATGTTTTGGAATGGCCAAGTCCTGACCATAATCCAGTTGAAATGTTGTGGAAGGACCTGAAGTGAGCAGTTCATGTGAGGAAACCCACCAACATCCCAGAGTTGAAGCTGTTCTGTACGGAGGAATGGGCTAAAATTCCCCCAAGCCGGTGTGCAGGACTGATCAACAGTTACCGCAAACGTTTAGTTGCAGTTATTGCTGCACAAGGGGGTCACACCAGATACTGAAAGCAAAGGTTCACATACTTTTGCCACTCACAGATATGTAATATTGGATAATTTTCCTCCATAAATAAATGACCAAGTATAATATGTTTGTCTCATTTGTTTAACTGGGTTCTCTTTATCTACTTTTAGGACTTGTGTGAAAATCTGATGATGTTTTAGGTCATATTTATGCAGAAATATAGAACATTCTAAAGGGTTCACAAACTTTCAAGCAACACTGTATTATTGTTTTTTGTTTACCACATAATTCCAGATATGTTCCATGTGTTATTTCATAGTTTTGATGTCTTCAGTATTGTTTTACAATGTAGAAAATTTAAAAAAATGCAGAAAAACCTATGAATGAAGATGGGTGTCCAAACTTTTGACTGGTACTGTATTTATATGTGGTGCTATGCAAAGAGATGAAGTCATTATCTTTACACTTTAACCAGTAATAATGAAAAAATTAATTCTCATGACTCATCAACTTCTTGTGATCGAGACTGGTATAACATGCTACTTATTTTAATTTTTTTTTTAAAGCTCAGCCTCTAGAAGACTAAAGACTGATTTATACTTGCTGTTAAGTATATGTATGTGTACGCAAGATGTTAGGTGCAATACCACTGTCATTAATGGAGGCAGTATAGCATCATGTGACACTTTGTTCCCAACTGAATAAACAAACAAGGGTTTGTTTATCGTGTCTCAAATCTCATTCTTCTCTCCTGTTCTAGACCATTATTCAGTACGAACACTAATGCTTTTCCAATTACAGTTAATGCTTGACTTTAAACACGTCTTTAAACCTACCAAAAGGCCTCTTTGTAAAGGATTTTGATTTGAGAAGCAGATCATGACAACAGTCACATTGACAGCAGAAAGTTTTCATAAGAAACGGACCCCGTTCCTGTTCGACTTGGAAAACAGGCGGACAGGCGTGCTTGGCTGTGACGTGCTGTCTTGTGGACACTATTTTTAATCCTCGACAGTGAGTAATATACTAAGTGTTCGGGATTTCGCTCCCAGTTTTCCCTTCCAGTGTTCGGTAACAGTGGAAAACATATTGGAAAGGAACAGTAAAATTGGCAAAAATTGACACGAGAAGTTATTTTTCACCTGTTTTGTTCTGCTACACAAGGTGGTGAAAAATGTCAAAATGTATTTTTTGGAGAATTTTTTAAAAACGTACCCTTTCATAGAAAACATTACTGATGGTAAATAAGTCAAATAATATGATGGTAACAACGAAAAGCAAAAATATTAAAGGAGAGAAAGTACTGAAGTACTAAAGCTTTTAATTAATTGAAATTCGAATGCAGTGTTGAAAGGAATTTGTCACCTTCTTTTTAAACAGACATTAATACACACTTAGAGATTCAAACACACAGAGGTTCCTGGTGTGGATTTAAGGACCCCCCCCTCAAAAAAAAAAGGTTTTAGTATTGCAGATACTGAGATATGCCTGCTGTTTTTTATTTAATTATTAAGGCTTTAAAAATAAACAAAATAAATCATATGAGATTGAGTGGAAGAGTTTATATTGAATAGTAGGTCCTACGTCCTAGCTCAGTTTTTTTCACTTGTGACACAAAAGCAATGAAAAGTGAGCTGGACAAGTGCTGTTGGATTTTAACAGGGCACGGGAACTTCGTGCATATACATAATAACATATTCCCAGACTACACTGTAGACGACATGTAAAGGGTGTGTGCCATCCTTTTATGTTTATGGCATCACAAACATGCATGCTCACAAGCCAAAATGATAAGATGTTGCAGCAGACTTACTGCATACACACACGTGTTGGCTGTCCAGCTACTGCTCATATTCATTAATAGTGTATCCCTGTGCTCACTATACCCTGTGTATGTACATGGGACACATGCCGTTTTGGCGGTGAGTCTCAGGCTACATCCACACGACAACGGCAACGAGATGTTATTTAAAAAAATATCGCGTCCAAATGGGCAACGATCAGTAAAATATCAGGTCCATATGGCAACACAACGCTTGCTGAAAACGATGCAATACACATGCCACACCTCTAGGGGCGCTGTAAGACGGTCCCTTCGGAGATACCAGAACAATAGAAGAAGTAAGGATGCATGCGCATAAACTATTATGCGCGAGACTTCATATTAGCCACAAAGTCAGGAAAATCTGTTCGTAAAATTACGTTATAATGACCAAATACAATGAAAAGTATTTTTCCAGTCTCACCTGTGAAAGGTAATCCCATGTGATCTCGTTTGGACGGTAAACCTGTTGGTACAGTTAAACGCAGCACATGAATGAGGCATCTTTATTCTCCACTTTGACCTATCCAATATGGCGGCAAGGATGATGTATGATTCTACGCAGAAGGCGGTGTCTTTAATGGTCCGGAATAAATTGAATGCTACATGTTGATGGATTAATTTGTTGTTCTACGCCCTTTTTGAGGAATGTATTGTAGGACTTAAACCAACATCTGAAGAGGTGAGATCGCTCCTTTTTTTCCCTATTTTTGCTGGCGGGATTGACTCTGCCCTAAGGGCAGAGTCTCTCTCTCTCTCACTTTGCACCATTACACAATAAATATTCACCGTGAAAATATTTTGTAAGCGCGTTTCATGAACCAAGTTATAGGATTTGTTGACAACTCGCATTGAGTTCGTTACACTTCTACCCGGCGTGAAGCACATGTGGTTGTGACGTCATCGTAAACAAATCCGTTCTACTCATCCAGACGACTTCGCAACGGCAACGTTGTCAGATCTTTCCACTCTGGAACCCGTTCTCAAAAGATTGCGTTTTGGGGCACCCAAAACGCCGGTGCCGTGTGGACGCCAGGCCTAAACGATAAACAATTGTATCGGATTCACCTGAATCCGTTGCCGTGTGGACAGGGCCTCACTTTGATTTTTTTGACAGTGGATAGGACTGTGAGAGATGTTGATTTTTGCAATGGCTGTGAAGAAAATCTGCTTGAAATTTGCTGAGTCTTGGGAACCAAGACTTATTATCAGACTTGTTCACATGCAACTCACACAATCACTGTATCGCTATAAGCTCTGTCTTAAGCGGCCACTGACTTTCCCTGGGTATATTCACTGTCTTATACTGTATGTACACTGACTGTCCTGAGCAGGAGCTCAGATTGCAGTTGCTAAAATTGTAATAATTTATTGATATAAGGTGTTTTGTGGTCAGTGTACTACACTACTGTAGTGCGTCATGTGGTAATGCATTATATAACAATGCAGCTTTCATAAACATGACCATATATCAGTTGTAATCATGTTCTATGCATATACCTGCAACTCTGATCATATCAATTTCAGTTACAAATAAAATGGTTTTGAAAGTTCCTACTTTTAAAACATATTTTTGAAATGGTAATTTTCTTTAAAAGATTTCATTTATAACATGTCTCTGACAGCTCAAAATGCATCTCCAGGCATTTAAAAACCCCTGGCCTTACCAGGTTGACGTCGCCCCCCCTTCCCTTTTTCCTGGATCCGCCCCTAGGTTCAGACTGTTGGGTAATTTGTAAGGGAAATATTTTTCTCCATACTGGGCAGGAACAGGAATGCTGTTTTGCACATATGCAGACATTCTTCCTCATGCACGCGCACACACACACACACACACACACACACACACACACACACACACACACACACACCTACCTACCTCTATAGGAGCTGTCAAGAGAGGGGTGAGTTGGCACAGTTAATTGCTTCCTCGTCCTTGGATGAGGCTTGAATATGCGTGTGTAGATGTGCGTGTGTGTTTGTGTGTGTCTACAAATTGGCTTCAGAAAGTTCTGTCTCACCAAGTGACAGCTAGCTCCGTCTAGCACATTGCACGATCATCTTTCTATTTCCGGCTGCCTCTCATCAGACTAGCATTCTGTCAAATTAGTGTTTTAGCTCAGCACTCAGGAAAACTGATAAATAGCTCCACGCTTAAAAAAAAAAATCATGTGTCTGTGATTTTCTTTAGTCATTGCAGAGGAGGACACGGAGGCACTGAGGGAGGCGGTGTTTGATGTCCACCTATAATCCAGGTACATCACAGAGTTACACATCAACTACTTGATCCAGTAATAGTTTTATCATTTTTATTGGAATTTTAAATAAATAAATAAATAACTCAAATCCTGGGGTATATGTTTGAGGTGTAATGCAGTGCCATTATCTGTATTCTGTGTCTGGATTTGGATTTAAACCTGAAGTAGGTGTGGCCTAAACTGAAAATGTTCCCTCCCACCCATCACCCAGCTCTCTCTTATCATACAACACCTACTAACTAGAGTGTGAAGGCTAACGCATGCGTTCTCTGAGACATGTGAAGCCAGCTAGCCTCATCTTGTTGTCTTGTGAACTGCTGCTCATGTTGCATCACAGGGCAGTTTAACACACGTGGAGGAAAGCTCCATCTGCCCCCTTCTACATACATGAACTCATAGACACCCATGATTGGCTAGTGTGACTGTGATTGATGGGGAGAAAGAGTATGTCATGGCCAGTTTTAGCTCTGGCATCATTGAACTCACAATCTCCTTTAATCCTGGTGATGCAGTTGTTATTTTTATTTGTACATTCCAAACCAGATTTCCAAAAATTAAAAAAACTATAGTTTAAACGAATGAGAAATGAATAGACGGCGTAAATGTGTATTTGTCCGACCAGATTCATATCTGACCTCTCACTCACGCCAGCATATAAGTGTTTGGTTCCCAGTCCTGACACCTCTTGCCTCAACCAGATGCATCTTCTATTTGTATCTGAATTTGCTTCTATTGTTCAGAGCACATTATCTGTACATTCTGAATAATCTATTCGTATCTGGTTACATCTCTAACATCGATATCCAGCACGACATCATGTAAGCACGAACAACCACTGACAGGAACGTCATCATTGTTCATGGCTTCCAGGTTCTTGGCAGAAGATTAACCTTGGAAAAATATCCAGCCTTCCTTTCACCACAGCTCAACTCTAATCCTAATCATACAGAGAAAAAAAAGCCTGAAGGCGATGAGTATAAAAGACACTTTTACCACCACCATGACCACCACCAACACCGCTGGTCTGTTAATAGCCTGAATCAGACGTCATCCTGCGATTTTACCACTCAGAAAAGATCATGTCTGATGTCCAGACACAGTTCCAGGACGAAGATGTCAGCATGCTTCCATCTTGTGGGTGAGAGCTGCAAGTGCAAAGCAGATCACAAAGCACTTGTTCCTCTTTGCTTGCTTTATTTTTTTCCTCCTTTGAAGGTTATCTGGAATGTGATATTTTTATAGGTATTATCTCTTTGTCAATCGTGTTAGTGTTTTTCTATTTCAAGTTTAAAAGTAATCTTTTAGTCATTTGTGAGACTAATAAGAGAGCAAAGCCTGTTATTAAAAGATTAAATGATTAAAAAGGTTGAAAGGAAATTATGAAGTTTATATTTATAATCATAAAACATTCATATCATGCTTTATTGCATTCATAAGGAAAGACACATCATAATTATTTATGAAAATACATTACACCTTATATAGTATGATATATACAGTACTATGCAAAAGTCTTAGGCACACATAAAGAAATGCTGTTGACCAAAAATGGCTTAAAAAGTAAGGAAATTAAATGTTTCAACATTTAAAAATTCTATAAACAACAGTAAGCCATAATAAATGAAACAAAGTCAGTATTTGGTGTGAGACAACCCTTTGCTTTAAAAAAAAAATAGTAGTCTGAGGTCCAGTGAGTGCAGTTTGATGCGGAAATGAGCTGTAGGTTTTACTGAGCATCTTACAGAACCAGCCACAGTTCTTCTGGACACTTTGAGTGTCACACTCGCGTCTTCATTTTGCACCAAAACCCAGCAGCCTTCATTATGTTTTCTTTTTTTAATCTGAAAAGTGGTCTGTTATGTAATATGCTGCTCAGATACAAACTTTTTTTCCTGTAACATTTAATTTTGTGCTAAAAAGCTAATGTTTGGACTCTAAGATGTTTTTGTACTGAATCGATAATGTATTTCCATCCGTCCATTATCCGTAACTGCTTATCCTGTTCAGGGTCGCGGGCAAGCTGGAGCCTATCCCAGCTGACTACGGGCGAAAGGCGGGGTACACCCTGGACAAGTCGCCAGGTCATCACAGGGCTGACACATAGACACAGACAACCATTCACACTCACATTCACACCTACGCTCAATTTAGAGTCACCAGTTAACCTAACCTGCATGTCTTTGGACTGTGGGGGAAACCGGAGCACCCAGAGGAAACCCACGCGGACACGGGGAGAACATGCAAACTCCGCACAGAAAGACCCTCATCAGCCACGGGGCTCAAACCCAGACCTTCTTGCTGTGAGGCAACAGTGCTAACCACGACACCACCGTGCCGCCCTCAATAATGTAGAAGTCATAAAATAGAAAAATGTAATAAAGTTTGTAAGGAAAAAAAAATAGGGGGCCTAAGACTTTTGCACAATACTCTCTGTGTGTGTGTGTGTGTGTGTGTAAAACACTAAGGCAAAAAAAAAATCTTAAACATTCTGGGAAAATAATTTGTGAAACTTTTGGAAATATTTCTACAACTAAACCTAATGCGCTCTGGGGCTGAATTTCTTGATTATTAGTGATTTAGTATGTTATAAGCGCTGCTTATAATGCATTCTAACAGCAATTTATAAATGCATCACCATACATTTTGCTAAAAATAAAACAACAACTGTATGTCCTTTTCATAAATGATTATGCCTTATGAATGCATTATGACGTTATGAATGTTATGGCCTTCATTGAAAGTGCTACCTGAATATGCAAAGGGAAAATTGGGTGAACACATTCTAGTAAGCCCATACTATTTATGAATATTCAGTATTTATTAGAATATATAAGTCTAATAATGCCTCATAAGGCTGTAATAATACACTGTGGCTAAATTAATGCAAGTCCATCCATCCATTATCTGTAGCCGCTTCTCCTGTACAGGGTCGCAGGCAAGCTGGAGCCTATCCCAGCTGACTACGGGCGAAAGGCGGGGTACACCCTGGACAAGTCACCAGGTCATCACAGGGCTGACGCATAGACACAGACAACCATTCACACTCACATTCACACCTACGGTCAATTTAGAGTCACCAGTTAACCTAACCTGCATGTCTTTGGACTGTGGGGGAAACCGGAGCACCCGGAGGAAACCCACGCGGACACAGGGAGAACATGCAAACTCCACATAGAAAGGCCCTCATCGGCTGCTTGGCTCAAACCCAGAACCTTCTTGCTGTGAGGCGACAGCGCAAACCACTACACCACCGTGCCGCCCTCGATAATGTAGAAGTTAATGCAAGTGTCACAGTATATTTATTATAATGCCATGTGTTGGACTGGACAATTTTTATAACTCATAATGACACGCGTATGTAGCACCTAGCTTCCAATCCCTCAAACCCTCAGAGGTTAAGTATATGTGTGTCCTTGTTTTTTCCATAACTAATCAGGAATTAAGAGTTTTCAAAGAGTATTACAAAAGTAATAGATATTTTGCCATTGCCTCAAAGCGGAGCTCCTGATGAGTGAATGAACAAAATATTTGCAAGGGCACAAAATCGACCTGAATAGAATAGTAATATTATTATCGCATATGAACCATCGAATTGTGTAGTGACGCCTATTTCACATCAGTAAATTGCTGCATTGTCTTGTGACAGTGGTACCAGTAATGAGATACACATCACTGTTACAAATACATATTTATTCCTTTCTTTGGCACCAGAAACAACACCATGACATTTCTTATGGTGTGACTCTGCCGGGTGCCTGGTGGACAGCAGTGAACCAGCGGTTTCACTTTACATCATTATTATATGGTTACAGTTGAATATTATCAGACAAAAGAACTAATCAGTATTGATGCGCAGTAGGGTGCATCAGTTGCCCCCTAAAAATGAAAAGTTCCTCTGATCATGATGCATTTTTGTTTTTATGTTTCTTTTGGTAAGAAAACACACTGGGTGAAATATTTTGACAAAATTCAAAAGTTTAATGGTGGCACCAGGAGCTCAAAGTTATGGAAAAAGCTGCTATTTTATGACTTTTATGACAAAATTCCCATCACTTTTCATGAAACATTATGGCACCTTATAGAGTATACCAAATATCTTAGATACACATTTTTAGTACATATTCTAAATATATTATCCAGCACAGTTTGAGTTTTAGCTGTTCATTGAATCATTGTTCAAGTACTTTTCAACAATACAAATGTATTATGAATCACATTAATGCTTCTCAATCCCTTGCAAAGGTTCTTAACATGATCTCTGGCTCACAAGAAATCAATAAATGGAGTCCAACATTGTGATTCAAACCTTACGCGAAAACATAAAATAAGCGTTTTTTGGCAAAAAATGAACCTCATGGTGCCACCATTAGACTTCTGAATATGGTCAAAAAAATTTACAGGATGTCTTTATTGGTGAAAAGGAACACCCAAACAAAAATGCATCAGATTTTATGAAAGTGGGGGCAACTGATGCACCCTAATACGCAGTAGTTTTAGGTTATCTCAAACTAAGGAAAGATGCTCATGATTGCTATTAAAATGTACAGTAATTATGTTTACAAGAGTGTGCACAGCAGAGTAAGAAATCGTTCAGGTAAAAAAAAAAAGCATACAATGCAAAGATATGTTGCCTGCTCTGAAAATAAAAACAGTTGGATAAAAACTACTCTGTCTAAAGGAAGCTCTGTATGTCACGTATGAACCATATGCCACATATTAAACAGCAAAGTATTTTAGCCACACCCACTTCGCTACTTCAACAATGCTATTTGAATAAGATCGATATGTAGGAAATAATTGCACATTTAAAAAAAAAACACATTGAGTGTAGCCTGTTTCATCGGGTTTGCAAGTCATGACAGAAAAGGGTCCGGTTACATGGGTATGTTCCAAATGTGGCTAGTTTTTACCCTGTAAATTCCTAAGTCTACTAAGAAGACTGGGATTTGAAAATGACCACATTCAGTACCATGTTACCAGACAAGAGAAGTTGTTTCAATGTTGAGAAAATCACAAACTTTACACATGAACTTGGCTGCACTCAATATGTTTAAAGACAGAGCGAAAATAATTTATTACATATCAATCTTATTAAAATAGCGTAGTGATATCAGCTTTTTTGAAATACATTGCTGCAGAAATGTGATATGTCGAGTGTTTGAAAAAGTGAAAGTTTGATACTATACTATACAACATACGCTTGTGCCAGAACATTGATATTCAACATATACAGTGGTGCTTGAAAGTTTGTGAACCCTTTAGAATGTTCTATATTTCTGCATAAATATGACCTAAAACATCATCAGATTTTCACACAAGTCCTAAAAGTAGATAAAGAGAGCCCAGTTAAACAAATGAAACAAAAATATTATACTTGGTCATTTATTTATTGAGGAAAATGATCCAATATTACATATCTGTGAGTGGCAAAAGTATGTGAACCTCTAGGATTAGCAGTTAATTTGAAGGTGAAATTAGAGTCAGGTATTTTCAATTAATGGGATGACAATCAGGTGTGAGTGGGTTTTATTTAAAGAACAGGGATCTATCAAAGTCTGATCTTCACAACACATGTTTGTTGAAGTGTATCATGGCACAAACAAAGGAGATTTCTGAGGGCCTCAGAAAAAGCATTGTTGATGCTCATCAGGCTGGAAAAGGTTACAAAACCATCTCTAAGGAGTTTGGACTCCACGAATCCACAGTCAGACAGATTGTGTACAAATGGAGGAAATTCAAGACCATTGTTACCCTCCCCAGGAGTGGTCGACCAACAAAGATCACTCCAAGAACAAGGCGTGTAATAGTTGGCGAGGTCACAAAGGACCCCAGGGTAACTTCTAAGCAACTGAAGGCCTCTCTCACATTGGCTAATGTTAATGTTCATGAGTCCATCATCAGGAGAACACTGAACAACAATGGTGTGCATGGCAGGGTTGCAAGGAGAAAGCCACTGCTCTCCAAAAAGAACATTGCTGCTCGTCTGCAGTTTCCTAAAGATCATGTGGACAAGCCAGAAGTCTATTAGAAAAATATTTTGTGGACGGATGAGACCAAAATAGAACTTTTTGCTTTAAATGAGAAGCATTATGTTTGGAGAAAGGAAAACACTGCATTCCAGCATAAGAACCTTATCCCATCTGTGAAACATGGTGGTGGTAGTATCATGGTTTGGGCCTGTTTTGTAGCATCTGGGCCAGGATGGCTTGCCATCATTGATGGAACAATGAATTCTGAATTATACCAGCGAATTCTAAAGGAAAATGTCAGGACATCTGTCCATGAACTGAATCTCAAGAGAAGGTGGGTCATGCAGCAAGACAATGACCCTAAGCGCACAAGTCGTTCTACCAAAGAATGGTTAAAGAAGAATAAAATAAATGTTTTGGAATGGCCAAGTCAAAGTCCTGACCTTAATCCAATCGAAATGTTGTGGAAGGACCTGAAGCGAGCAGTTCATGTGAGGAAACCCACCAACATCCCAGAGTTCAAGCTGTTCTGTATGGAGGAATGGGCTAAAATTCCTCCAAGCCAGTGTGCAGGACTGATCAACAGTTACCGGAAATGTTTAGTTGCAGTTATTGCTGCACAAGGGGGTCACACCAGATACTGAAAGCAAAGGTTCACATACTTTTGCCACTCACTGATATGTAATATTGGATCATTTTCCTCCATAAATAAATGACAAAGTATCCTATTTTTGTCTCATTTGTTTAACTGGGGTCTCTTTATCTACTTTTAGGACTTGTATGAAAATCTGATGATGTTTTAGGTCATATTTATGCAGAAATATAGAAAATTCTAAAGGGTTCACAAACTTTCAAGCACCACTGTAGAAGGTGCATGCAAAGCTTTTTCTATGAGACAGGGTTAATTTTATTTTTAATATTTTTAGCACATACAGTACTGTGCAAAAATCCTAGGTACATGTCAAGAAATGCTGTTGACCAAAAATAGCAAGTAATGAAATTAAATGTTTCAATGTTTAAAAAAAAAAATACTATAAACAGCAGTAAGAAGCAGCCAAGCCAAGAAGCCGTTATTTGTCACACGTACACTCAAGCACAGACTTGAGCACACAGTGAAATTTAACCTCTGCATTTAACCCGTCTGAAGCAGTGAACACACACATGCACACACAAGTGAGTAATGAGCACGCACACATACCCAGAGCAGTGGGCAGCTATGCTACAGCACCCAGGGAAGCCATAATAAACGAAACAAAGTCAGTATTTGGTGTGAGACGACCCTTTGCTTTAAAAAAAAAAAGTAGTCTGAGGTAAAATGAGTGCAGTTTTATACGGAAATGAGCTGTAGGTTTTACTGAGCATCTTACAGAACCAGCCACAGTTCTTCTGGACACTTTGTCACACTCGCTTCTTCATTTTGTACCAAAACCCAGCAGCCTTCATTATGCTTTCTTTTATAATCTGAAAAGTCGTCTCTTATGTAATATGCTGCTCAGATACATTTTTTTTCCTGTAACATTTAATTTTGTGCTGGAAAACAAACGTTTGGTCTCTAAAATGTTTTTGTGCTAACTCGATAATGCAGAAGTCATAAAATAGAAATCTATAACAAAGTTTGTATGAAAAAAAGAGGATGCCTCAGACTTTTACACAGTACTGTCGTTCTACTCAGTAGCATTTGTTACTCGGAACAATATACTTTGAAAACATGACTAACATCCTGTAAAAAAAAAAAAAAATCCATCATTTCACTATGGAACGGTTTAGAGTAATTTTGTTGAAAGTTTTGATTCCTTTAAATTTTTTGTGTTCAATTTTTGGTTCCGTGTAACCTTTCTCATCCCTGGTTATAACATTAAGATGTTTTTAGAATTGTCAATAAGCGCAATTGCTTTATAAATATGCCCAAGATATTCCTGATTATAAAGGTTGTTCAATCCACCAGTACATGGTACATGTCATTATAATGCATATTGACACTTGCATTCATAAGACGTTACTTATTAGAGCTTTATAACATGCTTACAAGAAATTATTACCAACCTATGAACAATTATAAGTATATTTACAATAATTTATTGTATAGGCTTCATCGAAAGTGTGAACGAAAAATGCATTCCTTTACTCTAATGGTGCTGAGATCTTCAGAGCTCAGTGTAAAGCCAGCTTGTGTTTTCATTGTGAGTTGTTCACCATTGACTGCAATATATTTCATGCTAAAACCTGAATAATGTACAGTTTAAAGCTTGTGGGAAAATAAATTCATGTGCTGTACATACTCTATGTACTTATTTTTTTTGAATGACCATACTAGCTTAAGTGGACATTGGAATGGATATGTTTAAGATTTATCTTGAGATAAATGGTTTTTTATATATAGTTATATAGTTAAGTCATGAGATCTAGAAAATGTTCATTCTCAGAACACTTCCATTAACTGAACCATGAATGTTGGCAATCCAGTTGATATTGTCCTGAAAAAAAGTGCTTCAAATATGAACGTTAATGTAAAGGTTTTTTTTTTTGCCATGTCCTTGCTATTGTATTCCAAGTGCACTGTCAGTATGCTATACTGTACATATTTAATGTCTTTTTGATTTTTAAATTTTTTTAGCATGCACTATGAACATTTTTATACTACTATATATATAAAAGTATATGAAAGTACAGTGAACTTGCTTTCTAATGTTCTGATGTGTTCAGTGCCGTGTGTTATCATGATAATTTATGATTCTATTATTGTACAAGTCTAGTCAGATGTTTTACAGTCTCTCAACAGGCAAGACTTCCATATAAGAAATGAAATATAAGGTTATTAATGTGTGCCTGCTGCCTGTCACTTCTTTCTCTCTTTCTTTGTTCGCTCTATTTTGTGCACACTTGCATCGACACGGGTAAAATAAAACCTGCATGTCCACGTACAATGATTTGTCAGTTGATTATTTAATCAATAACATCACTTTATTGAATTATACACATCACTTTTCATGAAGTCAATTAATAAAAGGTCATGAAAATGTGTAATCATTGGCAAATTGCAATATAAGAGGAATAAAACACAGTGGAACATGATGCTATTGGAAAAGGGTCAACTTCAGGCCTTTAACAGGGTTTTAACTCCTAAAAATCTGTCATCACTCCAGCATGTCATTGATTATTCTCCTGTAACAGCACGCCCCATTAAATTGAGCAGACTGGGAATGGGAAAAGAAGACTTTCTATAAGTCTAGCATTCATGAAGCATTATAACTGCTATATTGTATTATATTTACAACCCCATTTCCAAAAAAGTTGGGATGTTTTGTAAACTGTAAATAAAAACAGAATGTGATGATTTGCAAATCATGGAAACCCTATATTTCACTGAAAATAGTGCGAAGACAACATTTTAATGTTGAAACTGAGAAATGTTATTGTTTTCTGAAAAATATGTGCTCATTTTGAATTTGATGTCAACAAAACATTTTAAAAAAGTTGGGGCAGGGGCATGTTTACCACTGTGTTGCATCACCTCTACTTTTAACAACACTCTGTAAATGTTTGGGAACTGAGGAGACCAATTGCTGTAGTTTTGAAAGAGAAATTTTGTTCCATTCTTGCCTGATATACAATTTCAGTTGCTCAACAGTTCGGGGTCTCCTTTGTCGTATTTTGCGCTTCATAATGCTCCAAATGTTTTAAATGGGAGACAGGTCTGGACTGCAGGCAGGCCAGTTTAGCACCCGGACTCTTTAACTATGGTGCCATGCAGTTTTAATGTTTGCAGAAAGCGGTTTGGCATTGTCTTGCTGTAAGAAGGAAGGCCTTCCCTGTAAAAGACACTGTCTGGATGACAGCATATTGCTCCAAAACCTGTACTGTATACATCATTCAGCATTAATGGTGCCTTCCCAGATGTGCAAGCTACCCATGTTGTGCACTAATGCTGATAACAAGCTGGATAGTCCCTCTCCTGTTTATCCCAGAGGATGTGGTGTCCATGATTTCCAAAAAGAATTTAAAATTTCGATTTGTCAGACCACAGGACAATTTTCCACTTCACCTCAGTCCATTGTAAAAGAGTTTGGGCCCAGAGAAGGCGACAGTGTTTCTTGATATTGTTTATATATGGGTTTAACTTGCATTTACGGATGCAGTGACAAACTGGATTCACAGATGATGGCTTTCTGAAGTGTTCCTGAGCCCATACAATGATTTCCACTACAGAATTATGTCTGTTTTTAATGCAGTGCCGCCTGAGGGCCAGAAGATCACAGACATCCAACATTGTTTTTCTAAGCAATCTCTTGCGTACAGAGATTTCTCTGGATTCTTTCAATATTTTATCTATCATAGATGATATAATTTTACATTGAGGAACGTGATTCTTAAATTCTTGCACTGTTTGCCCACGCAGTCTTTCACAGAGCAGTGAACCCCTCCCCATCTTTACTTCTGAGAAACTCGGCCTCTCTGGGATGCTCTTTTTATACCCAATCATCCAGTCTTTTGTTGCCCCTGTCCAAAATTTTTCTGAAACGTGTTGCTGGCATTAAATTCAAAATGAGCATCTATAGTTTTCAAAAAACAATAAAATTTCTCAGTTTCAACATTTGATATTTTGTCTTTGTACTATTCTTAGTAAAATATAGGGTTTCCATGATTTGCAATTAATTCCATTCTGTTTGTATTTATCGTTTACACAACATCCCAAAGTTTTTGGAAACGGGGTTGTACATATTGTATGTAATACCTTATAATGCCTGTATTAATACATCTACATATAAAATGGACATTAATGTTATAATGCACTATAAGACAACAGGTCCTTAGAAGGTTTAAGAGATGTGAGCTTGTTCAAAGCATCTTTAAGGTGAATTCAATGTCATTTCAATGGATGATACCTGATGAAATCACATCTAGCTTCCCAGGTGAATGCATGTTGTTTTGAAGTCTAAAGGAAGCTCATCAGTCGACTACATAGGTGTATTCATAGGTGTATCAGTCTATGGTCACACTTGCACACATGAAGGTCATATCTACAATAAACTACAGACAGTCACGTCATGTTATAATGCGTTCATAAAGCATTATACAGTACATATTGTTATATTTAATAGGAAAATTCATTATACTTTATTACCTCTACCAGCTTTATTGGACAAGGTTATGTTTTTGCCTCCATTTGTTTGTTCCCAATGTAACTCAAAAAGTAGTGAATGGATTTTGATGACGTTTGGAGGAAAGGTGAGCTCTGGCACAAGGAACAATTGATTTGATTTTGATCCAAATCCAGACATGTATCTGGATCCAGGATCTGGATATGTGTGAGGGTCCAAGATTTTTTTGCCTGTTCCTAACATAAATCAAAAAGTAGTGAACGGATTTTGATGAAAATTGGTGAACAGTATTATCCTAGGTTCCAGTGATTTGATTTTAATGTTGATAATATTTATCTTTATTATGCCTTATTAATTAACACCATAGATTTTAAGTTGTGTTCATAATATATATAAGAACCAAGCCCCACTTAGTGCACATAGTGCATTCATGAGAAGGTATAATGGTGATATAATGTGCTATATATATATAAATATTTATATATTTTCCGAAACATATAAAATCTTAATGGCAGGGACCTTTTGCTAATTGGAGATTACTTGCATATAGAGCAAAAGTTTTTATTTCTGTATCAATAAATCTGAATGTAAAAAGAAGTTCCAAACAGTTCATGAATGTAAAATAGCAACTGTATTATTTAGTCAACCTACTAAAGAAGCAGAGCTATTGACTAATATAAGTGTGACTGATGGTTTTCGTGAATCTCTTTTGCACTAAAGCACTAACCAGGTTTAAAAACACGCTGTTGTTGTTGTTGGCTCCTTCGATCTCGAAAGATCATGGTGATCTGCGCCAGGGGTCATCCATCAGTTGTCAAGTTGCAGCACCTAGTATGACTGTATAGGCTGATGCGTGAGCCACATGGTCTGCTACAGTTGCTGCAGGTAAAGTTGCTTGGTCAGGTGTCTGTTGATGCCGTCTGCAGTCTCCGCTGTCATCGGAGCCTCCTCTCCCCCCACCGTGTCTCTCTCTCCTTTCCTCGGCTTCCCCAACAATGGCCTTGGTGGTGGACCGCCAGCCGGCGCGGTCTGAGGCTGCTGTCTCCAGGTCTGCGGGGTTGAAGCCACCTGCCCTCAGGTCACGCTTGCAGACGTCCTTGTAGCGTAAGAAGGTGGTTCAATTGAGGACAGGAGCGAGTTTTGCACTGCGAAACCTACACCATAGAGTCAGTGCTCATGTGGCTCCTGCCCCTGCCAGAAGAATGTGTAATTCTTCTCCTTGAGGCTACCAATGGAGGGGAGCCTCGTCTCCTGCAGCGCAGCAATGTCGATGTTGAGTCTCTGTAGCTCCCGATCGATGATTGCTGTTTTCCTGGCATCGTTAATTTGCTGGAGGCCATCAGCAGCAGCAGCAGCAGCAGCAGCGGTCACTCGAAACAAGTATGACTGTCCTCTCAGTGGGTTTTCTACTTGTGGATCTTCAGGTGGCTGTAGAGACCAATCCTTGATCCACATATTTTGGTGCAGTGTGGGCACGGGAAAGTAGAGGTGGTGGGTACTGCTGGAGCCTTTTCCATGTGATCCTTTCGGCGCTGCCGCATTGCTTGTGTGGCACGGTGGAGTTCGTTTTCATGGTGTGCTGCACCCTCATGCACTGCTTTCCTCCAGCTATGTCTGTCCATGGCCAGATCCTCCCAGTTACTAGATGTTATGTTGAACTTCTTTAGGTTGGTCTTGATGTTGTCTTTGTAGCATTTCTTTGGGCCGCCAGGGGCACGCTGACCTTCTTCTAGTTGGGAGTACAGGATCTGCTTTGGGAGACGGGTGTCTGGCATGCGGATGACATGGCCTGTCCAGCGGAGTTGGTGCTTCATTATGATAGTTGTGATACTGGGTATATTTGCCTCCTCCAGGATGCTGATGTTGGTGCGTTTGTCCTGCCAGTTGATCTTCAGGATTTTTCGCAGGGACCTTTGATGGAATTGTTCTAGAGCTTTTAGGTGTCTGCTGTATGTGGTCCATGTTTCTGCTCCGTACAACAGCGAGGGAAGAACAACAGCTTTGTAAACCAGGATTTTAGTTTGAGGTCTCAGGTCTCTGTCATCAAAGACTCTTTTTCTGAGCTTGGCGTAAACTCCAATGGCACAGCTCAGGCGGTGATTGACCTCAGAGTCTATGTCAGCTTTGGAGGAGAGCAGACTGCCAAGGTAGGGGAAGTGGTCCACATTCTCCAGTGTAGCATCCTGTACTTTGATGGTGGGCTGAGTTAAGGGCTGGTTGGGTGATGGTTGGAACAGGACCTGTGTCTTCTTGATGTTTAATGCCAAACCCAGGGCTGTGTATGCCTTGGCAAAGGCATTCAGGATGCTCTGGAGTTCATCTGGGGAGTGTGATACAATGGCATTATCGTCTGCATACTGAAGTTCCACACAGCAAAATCCCCAGTGTTGAATTAACACCCAGAGTGTTGAGTTAACACCTTACTGTGTTTATATAGATCCAATTGGACACAAATTAACACTGTCAGAGTTAATTTGTGTCCAATTGGATCTATATAAACACAGTAAGGTGTTAACTCAACACTCTGGGTGTTAATAGATTTGACAAAGGCTTTTGACAGATCTATGAAGGCCATGTACAGGGGCAGCCCTTGTTCGCGGCACTTTTCTTGTAGCTGGCGGGCAGTGAAGATCATGTCTGTTGTTCCTCTGGATGGGCGGAAACCACATTGAGATTCTGGGAGTAATTCCTCAGACAGTGGAAGCAGGCGGTTGGCAACTATGTGGGCAAGGACTTAGCCAGTTGTTGATAGAAGTGAGATGCCCCTGTAGTTTCCACATTCAGCTTTGTCCCCTTTCTTGAAAATGGTGACAATCTGGGCATCACGGAGCTCTGAGGGTAGCTCCTGTCTCTCCCAGACCTTGAGAAGCAGCTGGTGGATGTGGTGCCAGAGCTTTGGTCCCCCTTCCTTTAAGATTTCTGAGGAGATCCCATCAGGACCAGTGGCCTTGTTGTTCTTTAGGCTCCTAATGGATTTGGCAACCTCAGTTATGGTGGGAGGAACACCCAGGTCTTCTCTGATGGGCATTTGGGGATCTGGCTCAAGATGTCTGGTGCAGCTGAGCCGTCCCGGTTCAAGAGCTCTTGGAAATGCTGTTTCCAGTGTGTGTTGATGGCTGAGTTGTCTTTTAGAAGTGTCTTCCCATCCTTTGAGCGCAGGGGATTTAAGCCATGGTGGCTGGGGCCATAAACGGCTCTCGTAGCACTGAAAAATCCTCTTGTGTCTCCAGAGTCTGCAAGTCTTTGGAGTTCCAGAGCCTTTTCAGTCCACCAGGTGTTTTTTAGTTCCCTCACCTGACTCTGAACTTAAGCCTTAGCCCTAGAGTGAGCTATCCTTTTGACCTCACTTGTTGTGTCATTTTGCCAGGCCTGGAAGGTTTTTCGTTTTTTGGAGATAAGATCTTCTATCTCTGTGTCATGCTCATCGAACCAGTCTTGGTGTTTTCTAGACTTATATCCAAGGGTGGATTCACAGGAGTCAAGGATGGTGGAGTTGAGAAGGCCCCAGTGCTCTTCGATGTTGTCGGGGTACTCTTGCTGAAGGCTTTTCCCAAGGCAGTCCTGAAGTTGCTGCTGGATGGCAGTATCATTCAGGTTGTCAAGGTTCAGCCTTCGTTTGATCTGCTTCTTTTGAACCCACGTTGTTTTTCTAAGTTTGATGGACATTGTGGAACGGATAAGGCGGTGGTCAGTCCAGCAGCTGTCCGAGTTGATCATGGCCCTTGTGATGTTCACGTCACTGCGATCCCTGGCTCTTACAATGACATAGTCAATGAGATGCCATTGCTTAGAGTGGGGGTGTCTCCAAGATGCTTTGAGTTTGTTTTTCTGCCGAAACAGAGTGTTGGTGACTACGAGGTTGTGCTGAGTGCATGTACTTAGAAGCAGCACTCCATTTGAGTTTATGTTCCCCATGCCGTCCTTTCCTATTGTGCCTTTCCAAAGATGTTGATTCTGGCCAACCCTGGCATTGAAGTCCCCGAGGAGGATGATCTTGTCCACCCTGGAGATTTTAGACAGGATTTGGTCTAGGCAGGCATAGGTCTCTTTTTCTTCCACATCAGAGTCTAGGGTAGGAGCATAAGCACTCACTACAGTCGCTGTTTGGTTGTTGGTCAAGGCCAGGCAGATGGTCATGAGGCGCTCACTGATCCCCACGGGAAGCTCAGAGAGGTGCCTGACGAGCTGGTTCTTAATGGCAAAACCAACCCCATGGATCCTAGGCTCATCAGCATGTTTTCCTTTCCAGAAGAAGGTGTAACATCCCTTCTCCTCCTTCAGTTGCCCTTCGTCCGCCCGCCGGGTTTCCGAAAGGGCTGCTATGTCAATCCGGCATCTTCGTAGTTCTCTAGCGATGATGGCAGTCCGTCTCTCAGGTCTATCACTGGATGTGCAGTCCATCAGTGTGCGCACATTCCAGGCTCCAAAGTTTATTTGCTTGTGTTTCTGACCGCAGTATGGTGTTTCCTCTGGACGCGGTAATCCAGTCGGGTGGTGTAAGGCAAGCTATTTTTAGGGCACCTTTTCTAGCCCCTTCCCCATGAGGGGTGAGCAGAGTGAATCCTAAATAGGGCTGCTCAGTCGTGGGTGCAGCTGCTGAGGGGCTCCTTTGCCTTGGTCCAGGAGCCCGGCGACTGTATCTGGCACCCACCACCTAATGTGCCAGCTCATGACTAGGGGCTACCAGATTACACAATCCTGCCCCCGTCGCCATTTGCTGATCGCCATAGGACTTTAATCCTGGATGGTAGGGTGGAATCCCTTTCTGTAGAGGACGCTTGTGCGTGATGCTGTTTAAAGTGGGGAGGCTGGTGCACGGACAGCCACCACACGGTCCTTGGCAGGTCTGGGGCAAAATCCAGCGGCATGGAAACCAAGACAACTGGGGACCCAGCTCTGCTGCAGCCTTCAACCACCTTCCCAGCTGTTGTGATGCTCCCCACAGGTCAGCCACCATCATCCGCCTGTTCCGCTGTTGAGGACTTTTGCTTTTCTGTCAGGGTGTGCTCCCTTAGCCTTGCCTGAAAAGGCTGACCCACACGGCAGTGGTGCTATTTACCCATAACTGGGGCTGCACTCAAAAAAAAAAAAACATTGGATTTACTTAACAGAGTTATGGCAACCGGTCCAACGAAACTGTGTTAATTTAGATGTATTGAATACAGTTATGTGTTGAAAAACTCAACATAACTGTATTCAATACATCTAAATTAACACAGTTTCATGGGACCGGTTACCATAACTTGGTTAAGTAAATCCAATGTTTTTTTTTTTTGAGTGTGTGGCTGGTGGGGTCAGGGCGTATCCACCCTAAGGTGGGCCTGCACACCACGCCTCTGGGGCCCACTGCTGCTCCGAGATCCCCCACAGTTTAGCCTGGGCCCGCAAGGACCCAGTTACTATGTGTGGCCACGAGGAGGCACTGTAGGAGTCTTGGCGGTGGAGAGGCTATGTACCAGCAAGAGGAGACTTATGCACTCAGCTCCTCTTTTCGCCCTTGAAAGGGGGCTAGCTGGTGGCAGAAGCTGAAAGCAGAAAGTAGCAAGCAGAAGCGGCATGTAGCATGCACTAACTACAAGCACTACTACCTCAGTACTACTGCACTGTTCTGACGTTCCAGGTTGCCAGCCTCAAGGTTGGCGTCTTTGTCTTGTTTTCTTTCTTGCTCGGTGCAGTGATTACAGTCCGTCTTTTGGCTTTTGGCCTACTCTCCAAGCACCCATTGAAGTGGGCGGACTGTGGCGGGCCAACACCTTACTGGCTGGGTGCTGCCCAGCTTGAGGCGGGCGGTAGCTGGCCAGTGGGACGTGATGATCCCTCCCACCGTCAGAAGACAACCCATAGCACCATGAGCTTATGCCAATCCACTCTAGGCTTTGAACTCATAACTGCTGTCTTCCTGTGTTGTTGCTGCTGCTGGTAGCGGCACTGGAGTGACCTCTCAAGGGCGCAGGCCTGGGCGATGATATGGAGATCCTGGGATGCCCAGTCGTCAGGATCCCCCTCTTGGCTTTGCTGGCAGTCTCCAACGGAAAGGACGAGCCGATACTGTTTGCGACAGCACAGCTGCAGGAGTTGCCGGATAGTGACGCAGTGCGATGACCATCCGCCTTTGGGGCTCCACTCTGAATTTTTCTGTCGGGGTTGTCTCCCTTAGCCTTGTTCACTCCCGTGACAACCACAAGGCAGTGGTGCTATTTGCCCATAGCTGGGGGTTTGGTTTGTGGGCACCAGGGCGTGTTCCACCATAGAGATGGGCCATGCATGCCGCACATCAAGGGGGCCAGACCTCCTCCTCTCGACCCTGTAGTACAGCCAGTGTCCGATAGGTCACTGTTACCAGGTATCAGCACGAGGAGCCACTAACATAGGACATTGCTGGTGAGAGGCTAATATACTGACAGGGCAAGACTTACGCACTCTGCTTGCCTTTTTGCGGTGCTGCAAGCAGCGTTGCTAGTCAGCGGTGAGGGCTGAAAGCAAGATGTGATGAGCACATGCACACTTCACCAACACACTAGATGCATCAACCAACCATTTGATACCCTTAAAAACAAAGTGCGTTACGTATTCATCAATCCTGTTCAGTGCTTTATTTCCATTCATTTGGCATGTCTGAGAGAGCATTGTGCTAAAATGTAGGTTCGTGTTTTGGAAATGTGAATTAGCCTAATGGATGGATAAATCTGTGAGGAAACAGAGACGTCAATTAACTTAGGCCTTTAAAGCACTCAGTGTTTATTGTTTCTAAATGCACGTTATCTTTTGAGCACTCTAAATGCAGCTTCTCTGCTTGGGTCCAGGTTTTCAGGAAGTGATTTTACCTTTCTTGCATCCTGCAGCTTGTGCTTTCATAGCGATGATGATAAATTCATTACAATATCTTTTTCATTTCTTTGTGCTGATGCCAGTGTGGGATTTTTTAAATTTACTTATTTTTAGTAAAGGCAAAGGCATTTAAAGACAGTGTTCATAACATCTACATACGGTAAGCACTTCATGACAACAGATGTAAAGCTAGATAAACCTCGATATGTAATAATCCATAAAATGTTCATAACATGTTAGAATATGTTTATGAGCCATACATTATATGTATTTTTTAAATAAAAATGCATTGTTATTCCATAGCAATTTGTATTATGCATTAGGAATTCAAGGACATATCCTGAACGCTAACTCTTCCTATGAATGCCCAGTGCATAATGACTGACGAACAAATTCATAACGTTAAAATGCATTCATGAGGCATTAAATATAATGTGATAATTATTTATGAAAATGCATTATCATTTATAGCAATGGTTAATTGCTAAATGGCTTTATAAGTAGTGCTTTTAACACATGATATCACCAAGCCCATTTTGCATTTTCATGCATTATGAGACGATATAATGTGCTATAAGCACTATTTATAACACATTATTTCAACAATTTGTAAATGCAATATACACAATGCTATTTAAATGTAAATATAAATGTAAAGCCATTTCATAAATAATTATAACGATGTATATAATGCCTTATGAACACATTATAACATTTTAAGTCATTATACATATGGCCTTGATAGAAAATGTTATTTCTTGAACTCACCAGAATTTTATGAATGAATGACCCTACTCCATTATAAATCAACCTGGAAGTTATCAGAGTACAAACTTGCTTCAACAAACAGCTGTCACCTTTTAGTAACTTGGAACCAAATGTTGTAGCATTATGATCATTTGAATTGAATTGTAGGATTTTATCCTGTATCTGAGGCTCTGCTTTCCCAGTGAGGTTGTGCATTAATCCGTGACTGCTCCTCACTTATCTACCCACCACTGCTCCAAACGACACTCTATTCAATTGAATATGTCGAAACAAGTCGAAGAATGATTCCGCTAACTACCTAATAACCACAAGACGAAGATTGTTAGCAGCAGGAAGAGGCCATCTTAATGACAATCTGCTCGCTAACAACATCTCGAAAACGAGTGCATGATAGCTGCTGGAGGTTTGCCATTAATGGGATGTTGCTGATTGCTGGTGAGCCTCGGAGAGTAGGACTTTGTCAATACCTCGTTTAGAGGATATTATTGCCCCATGCTGTTTATGAGCAGGGTGATTCAGAGTTCAGAGACATACAGCTGCAGCCTGAAGCCAGATTTTTAAGTCGACTAAATTCATTGAGAGAACTGAGACACAGGGAAATTACTTTTTAACATCCTTCTTTTTTATACCATCAAGGGTGGCATCATGGGTCAGTGGCATCAAGGCATTTCTCTATGAGCTCTGAGGAAAAGCCCTTAATCTGATTTTCTCATCTTTATATTCTACTGTGTCAAGATAATGCTTACTTATTGCTGTTCGCCTCTTTATTCCTTTAAGAGTATTAGGCAAATGTCTCTGGATCATATTGGCACTCCTTCTGTGGGTCATGAGAGTCCACCTTGAGGTCGAAATGCACTCGGCAGACGTTAGATGGAGCTGTTGAGCTTCTGCAAACAAAGCAAATGAGTGGTGACAGGGTTTTTTTTTTACCCTTGGAATATTCCGAGATCCCTTGACAAAAAAAAAAAGGTGGTTAGGCAAGATAAGAAATGGGAAAAATTTCTCTCACATGGACAGACACATAGATACGGAGGAATAATTAAAATACAGATGGAACATAGCCTTTATAATCCTCATTATGGCCTAATTTGCAGTGACCATGTGATATCAAGGAAGACATTTCAGTGTTTGCATTCTGACTCCAAAGTAGGACTATCTTGATGATTAATTAAAACTGTTCAGTTGTTCAATACCATTATACTCTCTCTCATATATGGAAATACACCACTCGTATTTTTCATACGAGCTACATCTGGGACATGGAGAACCAAAATCATGACATAAATCTCTACATGTCACTCGTGAGGAAATCGATGAATTATTTTGACAAATTTGGGTACTTTTTTTGTGAACGTGTCTATATAATAAAAAGAAAATCACATGTTAGCTTGACGATATAAAGTTTATCTTCTCGTGTTGAAAAACTTGTATTTTTCATATGAAATACATCATGGATCTGAGTGACATATTTCCTGATATTTCACTCTGATGGCGTCACTCCCAGTGTTTTCCTGCTTACTAGACATGCGTTGTCAAAATGGTGAACCGATTCAAAATTAAAACTCTTTTGATTAACTTGCCTTTTGTTGTGGCTCTGTCCATATAATATAAAGAACATTACATGGTTGCACAAAGACATGAAGTTTATCTTCTCGTGTTGAAAATATTTTCACTCGTTCACTTCAAACACTCATAAACATTCACCACTCGAAGATGAATTTCATATCTTTGTGCAAACGTGTAATGTTCTTCATATATATATATATATATACAGTGGTGCTTGAAAGTTTGTGAACCCTTTAGAATTTTCTATATTTCTGCATAAATGTGACCTAAAACATCATCAGATTTTCACACAAGTCCTAAAAGTAGATAAGGAGAACCCAGTTAAACAAATGAGACAAACATATAATACTTGGTCATTTATTTATTAAGGAAAATGATCCAATATTACATATCTGTGAGTAGCAAAAGTATGTGAACCTCTAGGATTAGCAGTTAATTTGAAGGTGAAATTAGAGTCAGGTGTTTTCAATCAATGGGATGACAATCAGGTGTGAGTGGGCACCCTGTTTTATTTAAAGAACATGGATCTATCAAAGTCTGATCTTCACAACACGTTTGTGGAAGTGTATCATGGCACGAACAAAGGAGATTTCTGAGGAGCTCAGAAAAAGCGTTGTTGATGCTCATCAGACTGGAAAAGGTTACAAAACCATCTCTAAAGAGTTTGGACTCCACCAATCCACAGTCAGAGAGATTGTGTACAAATGGAGGACATTCAAGACCATTGTTACCCTCCCCAGGAGTGGTCGACCAACAAAGATCACTCGAAGAGCAAGGCGTGTAATAGTCAGCGAGGTCACAAAGGACCCCAGGGTAACTTCTAAGCAACTGAAGGCCTCTCTCACATTGGCTAATGTTAATGTTCATGAGTCCACCATCAGGAGGACACTGAACAACAATGGTGTGCATGGCAGGGTTGCAAGGAAGAAGCCACTGCTCTCCAAAAAGAACATTGCTGCTTGTCTGCAGTTTGCTAAAGATCACATGGACAAGCCAGAAGGCTATTGGAAAAATGTTTTGTGGACGGATGAAACCAAAATAACACTTCTCATTTCAACCAAAAAGTTCTATGTTTGGAGAAAGGAAAACACTGCATTCCAGTATAAGACCCTTATCCCATCTGTGAAACATGGTGGTGGTAGTATCATGGTTTGGGCCTGTTTTGCTGCATCTGGGCCAGGACGGCTTGCCAACATTGATGGAACACTGAATTCTGAATTATACCAGCGAATTCTAAAGGAAAATGTCAGGACATCTGTCCATGAACTGAGTCTCAAGAGAAGGTGGGTCATGCAGCAAGACAACGACCCTAAGCACACAAGTCGTTCTACCAAAGAATGATTAAAAAGAATAAAGTTAATGTTTTGGAATGGCCAAGTCAAAGTCCTGACCTTAATCCAATCAAAATGTTGTGGAAGGACCTGAAGCGAGCAGTTCATGTGAGGAAACCCACCAACATCCCAGAGTTGAAGCTGTTCTGTACAGAGGAATGTGTTAAAATTCCTCCAAGCCGGTGTGCAGGACTGATCAACAGTTACCGGAAACGTTTAGCTGCAGTTATTGCTGCACAAGGGGGTCACACCAGATACTGAAAGCAAAGGTTCACATACTTTTGCCAGTCACAGATATGTAATATTGGATCATTTTCCTCAATAAATAAATGACCAAGTATCATATTTTTGTCTCATTTGTTTAACTGGGTTCTCTTTATCTACTTTTAGGACTTGTGTGGAAAATCTGATGATGTTTTAGGTCATATTTATGCAGAAATACAGAACATTTCAAAGGGTTCACAAACTTTCAAGCACCACTGTAAATTTCCTAGCTAGTTAGATTTTGTAAATTACTTTGATAAATTAGCTAGCTATTTATGTTTTGTCAATTAGCTTGTTTAAACAAGAAAGCAATTCAGGTGTTGTAAATTAGCTTGTTTAAATTAGCTAGCTGGTTAGCTTTTGTAAATTACTTGGTTAAATTTGCTTGCTAGTTTTGCAAATTATTTTGATATTTAAGATCATTAAGTTTTGCTTGATGGCTTGTTAAATTAGCTAGCTAGATGAGAGTTGTTAACTGGTTTGTTATCGTTCATAGAGAGTTTGATTTTGTGAATTAACTTTTTAAGTATCTAGACACAGGGTAAAGCTCAGTGAATGGATGAATTAGCAACCGAGTTTAGTTTTTTCTCCTAGATTGTTCATATGTATGAGGTTGTTAATAAAATGTATTTATGTTATGGTTACTTTATTACCATTATTTTTTAAGTATTTCTTCTTCGAAGTTGTATTATATATTATGATGTATTATGTTTCTTCCTGTATAATAATAATAATAATAATAATATTATTATTATTGATTTATCATAGTAAGAGAAGCTCTGGAAGATAGAATATCATATCAAACAATACAGCTACAGCTGCCATTTTGGTCAACCCAGTGTCATCTCTGTAATCCAGAGAGAGGTTTCTGATATTTCTACATGCACTCCACCCAACCTCAGTCTGCGGTTTTAAGTCTCGTTCCACAACCTTTAACCAAAGAGAAATAGAGAGAGAGAATAAGCAGCTGTTGGCAGAAAATGACATTCTACTGGTAGCTCACAGGACTGACACTAAATCAATGCTGTGTCCTGCCAGCCAGAAATGCTGCACATATTTAATATTCCTGAGAAGGGTGGAGGGAGGGAAGGCAGGTAGGGGGGATGAGAGCAGTTGTGCTGAGGCTCGTGGTTTGAGTGGCAGGTCTGCAGATTACATCTCCTGAGAGAGGGATCTTTCAGTGCAGCCTCAGTTATCTATTTACCACCCTGCTCCAGGGACAGACACACACACACACACACACACACACACACACACACACACACACACACACACACACACACACACACACACACACACACACACACACACACACACAGAGAGAGAGAGAGATGAGTTATGGGCCCTTCAAGGTGAAACTTTTTTTAAATTCATCATACAATCAGATATATTCTCATCAGAGTTAAGGGTTTAAAACATGGCAACATGAGTAACAAGAATTTAACACTATTTAACCATCCAGAATGATCCTGACCCATATACTCATAAAACAACCCTGAACTCTAACACTAGCAAATTTGAATGTTGCATGAAATCTACTTCGAGATCTGAACATGCTATTTCTGAAATGTAGGAGGTGTGTGAATGCCATTTATGTGCATTTAGCCTCCACTCCAACCCTGTTTCCATGTTGCTGAACCGACCCGCAAGTACATGATATTAAGTAAATGAAAAACTGTGCAGGATCTCACATAAATTTCATGGATTTTTATTTGAGATTGGCCTCAAATATAAAGATGTCAACCCTTTCACCACTGTGTCACCTCATACACAGGGGTTTCCTGATTACTATGAGACCGGAATAGCGGTCTGCAGCGGTGAAAGGGTTAAATCAATGCTTGGCAGTAGGCACAGACTTGACAGAAGTGAAAGAAATATGAAGAGAATACTAAGTGCAAGGGGACACACTCGTCCTAAGTTTGCCGAACTGACCCAGGAGAACGTTGACCTAAATGAAAAACTTTGTGAGGTCTTGCAAAAATATGTCTTTTTTTTTTCTTCTTCTGTGTTCCTTCTGGGACTCTGGAGAATACTGAAGACTTAACCATGGTGGAAAATTTACTGTCACTGCAGACTCCTTCTGTCATCTCCAATCAATGTATCAATAGCTACATATGTTTCTTTGTTAAATAACAAGATGTTTTTAATGAGTACGTTATTAGGGTTAGATTATGCGGAGTGTAAATCAGCTGTAACTCGACAACTGGTTTTGTATTAGAATGAACGCATTGATGTATACATGTGGTTTGAATTAGAGTCATGATAACTATGAGGATTGTCCTGTCAGAGAATATTATGTTACATTACATTACATGGCATTTAGCAGACACTCTCATCCAGAGCGAAGTACAACGAGTGCAAAAGTCAGGTACAAGAAGTGTTCAACTTCTAGACAAGAAAATTCTCGTGGTAAACTGAAGGTAAAATACTGAAAATACTCTGAAGGTAAGCTGTCCCTAATTCCTTGAGAGTCTGGTAAGCTAGCACCAATGTCTTAAATTTGATGCGAGCTGCAGTAGGTAGCCACTGCAGGTTGGCAAACAGAGGGGTAACATGGGAAGAACAAGGGAGGTTGCAGACCAGGTGAGCTACAACATTCTGGATGAGCTGCAGGGGTCTGATGGCAGAAGCTGGAAGGCCAGCACGGAGAGAGTTGCAGTAGTCCAGACAGGAGAGGACTAGTGCTTGGACCAGAAAAGGGCAGATCCTTCAGATGTTGTAGAGGAGGAATCTTCATGTCCGGGTCACTGCAGCGATGTTCACTGATGAGGAGAGTTTGTTGTCGAACACGACCCCTAGGTTCTTTGCACTGGGTGAAGGAGACCTAGACCTATGCCCTAGGGAGATGACAATGTCCAGGGGTGGAGAGGATGGAGCAGAAATATAGATCACCTCTGTCTTGCCTGGGTTGAACTTCATATGATGGTTGTCCATCCAGGTCTGGATGTCACACAGGCAAGCAGAAACGCAAGCGGAGATCCATGTCAGAATATGAGTCAACCTTCTCACCAATCATAACAGATATACTGAAATGAATTCTCACTCTGAGTTAGTATTTGTTTTTCTCTCCATTTTTCTTACAAATCTTTTCCCCTCTACTTTTAGTACAAATACATTGTTAACTCTGTCTCGCCCACCCGTATTTACCACACACACTCTCATAATCAGTCTTTCAGGCACTTAATATGTGGTTTTATACTATGTACTCTATGCCTGTAATAGTCTCATAGTATTTGTGGTTTGGCAGATTGTCAATCTGGCTGAAGTCCAGATATCTCCTTTGGCTTTGTCTCTGAAAAGAATGCAGAAGTTAGATATTGTTTTAATGGAAAGATTATTATAATCAAAGTGAAACTAGCTCCTACAGAGAATGTAGCCTTTTCTAATGATGTTTCAGTCACTGAAAGGGAGTGAATTTTCCACAGATAGGCCTGTTCAGGTTGAACGTCGTCCCCGAGAGAGCCGAGCAGAGTGTGGGGAAACTCTTCACCAGTCTCCAAACCTATTTGATCATGAAGACGAAGCCACTGATAAGCTTGCAGAGCCTGCACACATCCTGCATTGTGCTGCTCAGAAAACTCATTTACTGGCTGAAAAAGAGGCACCACCTCCAATCACAGTCACTCATTCACCACGTCTGAGATTTTATTTCAAGACTTGACCCTTGAGCCCCACTACCCTTGTCGAACAAAAGACATCAAATAAAGGATGCACAGAAAAGGACTTCGGATCACTCCGACAACGATTGTGTCTCCAGCTTCTCTCCTGTCTTTCATCTTACGGTATGAAAGCTTAGTCTTGAATTTTTTTATCTGCTTTTTTCATGGACGCAGAGATGCACAGCAATGGATTTAATTCATCATAATGCCTGTTGCTTCAAGACAGCCACTCAGAACATCATCTGGGGTTTTTTGTTTTGTTTTTGCCTTTTTTTAATTCCTGCCTGATGTCATTCTCGAAGAGGCCTTTGAATGTTTTTCAAGGCCATGGAAGTGGATCACAGAGGAAACCTTCTCATAACAGAGGTGAGTCATGTAAATCTGAGCCTGAAATGGTTTCTTATTCATTCTGTGGTTATTTTATATGTGCACAGTGTTGGACCTGGATGAATCAGAATTTCAAATGGTGCACATGGTTACAGCAAGGTGAAATACATTACTTTTTGAACAAAATTCACATTTCTAAGTAAAGCCTACAATAACAGTATTATTACCTCTGCCAAATGTGTTGGAGGAGGTTATGTTGTCGCCTCTGTTTGTTGCCTGTTCCCAATGTCACTCAAAAAATAGTGAGCGGATTTTGATGAAATTTGGAGGAAAGGTGGGCCATGGGCCAAGGAACAATTGATTAGGTTTTCATGCAAATCCGGATATATATGTGGAACCAGGATCAAAATATATACAGTATATGTGATCCAGGATTTTTTAAACTGTTCCCAACATAACTCAAAAAGTATTGAATGGATTTTGATCAAATTTGCTATACAGCCTGAGTATTATCTTAGGTTGAAGTCATTTGATTCTGATAATAATATTACATTCAAGGGATTTAGCAGATGCTGTTATCCAGAGCAACATACCCAGAGCCGCCTGGGGAGCAGTTGGGGGTTAGGTGTCCTGCTCAAGGGCCCTTCAGCCATTCCTGCTGGTCCCGGGAATCAAACCAGCAACCTTTTGGTCCCAAACCTGCTTCTCTAACCAATAGGCCATGGCCTCCCATGTGGTTTGATGGAAGTATACACTCTAATGAGTGACCTTCTACAACCCCGATTCCAAAAAAGTTGGGACAAAGTCTCATCTCATTATCTCTAGCCACTTTATCCTGTTCTACAGGGTCACAGGCAAGCTGAAGCCTATCCCAGCTGACTACGGCGAAAGGTGGGGTACACCCTGGACAAGTCGCCAGGTCATCACAGGGCTGACACATAGACACAGACAACCATTCACACTCACGGTCAATTTAGAGTCACCAGTTAACCTAACCTGCATGTCTTTGGACTGTGGGGGAAACCGGAGCACCCGGAGGAAACCCACGTGGACACAGGGAGAACATGCAAACTCCACACAGAAAGGCCCTCGCCGGCCACGGGGCTCGAACCCGGACCTTCTTGCTGTGAGGCGACAGTGCTAACCACTACACCACCGTGCCGCCCGTTGGGACAAAGTACAAATTGTAAATAAAAACGGAATGCATTAATTTACAAATCTCAAAAACTGATATTGTATTCACAATAGAACATAGACAACATGTCAAATATCGAAAGTGAGACATTTTGAAATTTCATGATAGCAACACATCTCAAAAAAGTTGGGACAGGGGCAATAAGAGGCTAGAAAAGTTAAAGGTACAAAAAAGGAACAGCTGGAGGACCAAATTGCAATTCATTAGGTCAATTGGCAATAAGTCATTAACATGACTGGGTATAAAAAGAGCATCTTGGAGTGGCAGCGGCTCTCAGAAGTAAAGATGGGAAGAGGATCACCAATCCCCCTAATTCTGCGCTGACAAATAGTGGAGCAATATCAGAAAGAAGTTCGACAGTGTAAAACTGCAAAGAGTTTGAACATATCATCATCTACAGTGCATAATATCATCAAAAGATTCAGAGAATCTGGAAGAATCTCTGTGCGTAAGGGTCAAGGCGGGAAAACCATACTGGGTGCCCGTGATCTTCGGGCCCTTAGACAGCACTGCATCACATACAGGCATGCTTCTGTATTGGAAATCACAAAATGGGCTCAGGAATATTTCCAGAGAACATTATCTGTGAACACAATTCACCGTGCCATCCGCCGTTGCCAGCTAAAACTCTATAGTTCAAAGAAGAAGCCATATCTAAACATAATCCAGAAGCGCAGACATCTTCTCTGGGCCAAGGCTCATTTAAAATGGACTGTAGCAAAATGGAAAACTGTTCTGTGGTCAGATGAATCAAAATTTGAAGTTCTTTATAGAAATCAGGGACACCGTGTCATTTGGACTAAAGAGGAGAAGGACGACCCAAGTTGTTATCAGCACTCAGTTCAGAAGCCTGCATCTCTGATGGTATGGGGTTGCATTAGTGCGTGTGGCATGGGCAGCTTACACATCTGGAAAGACACCATCAATGCTGAAAGGTATATCCAGGTTCTAGAGCAACATATGCTCCCATCCAGACGACGTCTCTTTGAGGGAAGACCTTGCATTTTCCAACATGACAATGCCAAACCACATACTGCATCAATTACAGCATCATGGCTGCGTAGAAGAAGGGTCCGGGTACTGAACTGGCCAGCCTGCAGTCCAGATCTTTCACCCATAGAAAACATTTGGCGCATCATAAAACGGAAGATACGACAAAAAAGACCTAAGACAGTTGAGCAACTAGAATCCTACATTAGACAAGAATGGGTTAACATTCCTATCCCTAAACTTGAGCAACTTGTCTCCTCAGTCCCCAGACATTTACAGACTGTTGTAAAGAGAAAAGGGGATGTCTCACAGTGGTAAACATGGCCTTGTCCCAACTTTTTTGAGATGTGTTGTTGTCATGAAATTTAAAATCACCTAATTTTTCTCTTTAAATGATACATTTTCTCAGTTTAAACATTTGATATGTCATCTAAGTTCTATATGGAATTTTGAAACTTCCACATCATTGCATTCCGTTTTTATTTATGTAGTAATCCCCGATGTGGGTGGAGCACAGAAGCACGGCAGGCGAGAGTTCGTGTTCACACACACGGGCTTTATTGAGCTTTTCAGCTTTCTTTCTTTCTTTCTTTCTTTCTTTCTTTCTTTCTTTCACTCATTCACTCACTCATGCACACGTGTTGTGGTCGGGAAGCGAATCCCTCTTCTCTCCTCTCCCCCTCCCTTTATACTCCATCCCTGCAACAAACACACACACGCACACACACAAATTGACATCAGGTGTAATGACCTAGCCACTTACCTTCCCCGACCCCGCCCTCCATTCACAGACTGCTGCTTGGCCACGCCCCCGCTGCCACAATTTACAATTTGCACTTTGTCCCAACTTTTTTGGAATCGGGGTTGTAGTTATTTATGTGTTATTGGGCATATTTACATATTTAAGTAATATCACATGAGCAAGAATGTGGTTATACTGAGTATTGGCATGGTTGTGATTCAGCTGGAGGCACAAGGCCACAGGTAATCACCCTCCTGCTGCTATTCACTATAAAAGCACAATTGTGTGTGCAGTATTGCTTTTATACAACCATTTCATAAATAAGGAATTGATATAGAGAAACTGATATTTTGAACACAACATGAGCAAATAATTAGTTTATTTTTGCTCCAATCAAATGATCTTTTTTATAATTAGAATGATAATTAATGCTTGATTATGATCAGAAAGTGTTGATTAATTTTCTATAACAGCAGTTCAGACAGTACTTCCAACGACAAGGTTTAAAGCGTTTTTTATTATATTGCATGTGCAAACAAACAAAATAACTGTAATTGTTGATATTTTCTGTAAAGAGATGTTTAACAGTTTTGAAGGAGTCTCCAGTGATAGTGCTTTGTAACAATCAGAGGTGAAGCTCTCACTTTACATTACATTCATGGCATTTAGCAGGTAATCTTGTCCAGAGTGACGTATAACATACCGAGAGCAGTCTGGAGTTAGGTGCCTTGCTTAAGGGCACTTCATCCATTCCTGCTGGTCCAGGGAATTGAACTGGTGAGCTTTCGGTCCCAAAGCTGCTTCTCTAACCATTAAGCCACAGTTTCTCCCAACTGAAGTTTCTGTTGCGTTAGTATCTTCAGGATTCATGAAAAGCTGTGTTTTTAAAATTGCCTTATTAACCTCTAAAGAGAGCAAAATAAAAGCAGGAATGACTTTTTATCGCTACTATAATATAACTGATAACAGGAATTACTGCAACTCCTGGGAAACTTTCTGACTGTTACACAGCGCTGATACCGGAAGCGTCTTTATTCCGTCTCCTAATGGAAAACTTCACCATATCAACAATTATTCTATCCACATTCACTGGACATGAGCAATTGCATGCTCTGATTAGCTAATCTACTACTAGGCTATCAGCTCATATACCATGAGTATAGAAAAACAAAATGGCAGACCGTGTTGCTGAACCAACTGAGGACGAAATAAAAACTCTACTTGAAAACAAAACCGCAAAAAAGCAACAAAATATAGAATGAAAGTGTTTGATAGTTAGAACATATATTTTTTTCAAGAATTATTATTATAGATTTTTTCACAAATTGTTACTGTTATTTTGCCAGTTTATTTACATTCTAAGCGGAAATGATTGTGTCAGAGATTTTGTATAAAGTTTTTATTTATTGAATTTGCAAAAAATAAAAATAAAAATGTTCGGTTTTACAATATCCAGTGAGCATGGATAGAATAAAGCAGTTATTCCACTCAATCTTGTCATACATGGCTTATATAAGCTCATGTACGACCTGATTTCTTTGAATAACTGTTCATTACATGCTTTTCTTTGTTAAATCTTGTTCTATAAACTTTTTATTATTTGGCTTCAATTAGTTTGAGTGTTTGCCATACAATGAGTGTGAATGAGCTGTTACAGGTTTGCACTTTCAAAGGGGTGTCATCAGTCAGCATACGCTGTGAAAATAAGGAAATGAAATGAGAAAACTTTGTTTTTTTCTCTTTTTTTTCATGATTACCAGAAAATTCAGATTATGTGAATTCCTGTTCATGCAAAAGTTTAAAATATTTCACGGGTGAATGAGTTGAGGAAATAGTGTGAGACACAAAAATGTACATTTTTCATGATCTATAATAGATGGCTCCTGGAAAAAAAAGACATTTTAAACATTATATCATTCTGAAATATTTAATAACTATATTTCAGGGTAAAGTGATATGATAGTGAGCAGGGACAAGATAAATGCTGCAAAACCTAGACACGCTGCATGCTCTTTTTTATCTGAAACATGCACACAGGTTCTTGTGAACGGCATTTTACAGACGGTTAAAATGTCTTTCAGCTTTGCCTTACATACATACTGTATTTGTAAATGTTATATCAGTAGAATACAAACCATGGAATCATAGAACCCTCTATTACAGTTCTTACCTAAACAGGTTTCTGTTCATTTTTCAGAACATTTAGAAATTTGTCTTTTGTAATCACCCATGCAAACCAGATGCAACTGCAAAGAACCATCCCGTAAAGGACATTCCTCAAGCGCTCTCTCTCTCTCTCTCTCTCTCTCTCTCTCTCTCTCTATCTATCTCTCAATAATGTGGTGCATCAGTTTCTCCTGGCAGAAATTGGACACGAAGCATAAAATACGCACTTGACCATTTGGTTTCTTTTAGGAATTGATTTTTCCAAGAGCACTTGCGTTTCCCAATTGACTGCCTCTGCACAGTAAAATAGAGCAGAATGATTTCAATCTTTCATTGTTTTCCTCACTGGTACCTTGTTCATCATGGTATAGACCCTTTTCACGTGACGTCACGACAAACGCGGCCGCCATTTTGGACATGTACTACCAGTAGTTTACCACAGCCAGCATTGAGGAACGGCAGCAAAGAAAGTGTTTATTTTCAGCAAGACTTCCATCATGCCACTATATTGTTGTGCACCTGGATGTAGTAACCATCAACAAACAAGGCAAGGGTTATCATTTTATCGGATCCCGGTAGATGCTGACCGACGGAGAAGATGGATAGCGGCCATAAACAGGAAAGATTGGCAGCCCTCGGCATACCAGCGCTTGTGCAGTGACCACTTTGTTGGAGGTAAGACGAATAAAATTAGCCAGAAAAGGCATTACATTGCTGTTAACATTCTGTGGCGGCGAGTGTGTAACCAAATAGGCTAAAATAACCCATTGTAACCTCTTTGTTCTTCTGTAGTAGCTATTAGCTAACGACATTAGCTAGCGTTGTGTTCCTTTGCTGTTGGTAGACTGTAGGACAGATCAGAGGCAGTGTCCTACAAACAGCGCTTAATTTGAGGGGGAGCAAGCCGGAGCGCGCTCCGGAACCTCAGGTGTTGGCTCCGGCAGCTATTTACACTGGATCCGGTGATCCAACACCTCTTTTGACTATGTAACAAAAAAAAACAACCAAATAATTAAATAAAAAAATGCAAGTTTATTTAGTGTTAATGTCTGATTTTGATATCTGTCTTGTTGGTGATTTCTCTCATGAAACGACATCCACAAAATATCTGCAGATGAACTTAATTTGCAGTGTTATTACAAAACATGCCCAGAAGCGCAACGCCGCGCCCCCCCTCCCCCCCTCTTTTTTTCCGCACCGGAGCCGCTCATCCTCTGCGCTCCGGACCTCCCACTTTACAAATTAAGCACTGCCTACAAATAAGTGTTCAAAACAAGAGGAACATGTATTTGTCTCTTAAATCCAGGCCGTTCCCTGTAATCTGTAACAACGGTTGGAGAAAGTAATGGCAAATAGTGAGTGCACAAACCATAGAAGGGAAACTGTACACAGCACCAGGGCAGTGTGATGGTATGTCTACTTTTAGATTGTGTTAGCTTATCAATGAACACACTCGTCACTCGACGAGTTTCACGTCTTTACGACGGATACTTAAATGTTTGTTAGGTATTATTGTTGCAGTCTTCGTGGCTTCGTGTACTTCCGTACGCCTGTAAACAATCCAGGCGGAAGCAGATAAACGTCGCTCTCTAAGCCTGCTAACCTCAATTTTTGAAAATACCTCTCCCTCTGCTCGCCCTGTAAATGCCCTACGTCGCTGGATAGCGAAGGTGTTTTCTGCATCTCGCTCCTTTTTCTTGTATGTTCTCCGTTTGTCGCCTTCCTTGCATTCAAACCAATTCGAGCCGAAGTCCGCTACATGTCCAAAATGGTGGTCGCGTTTACGAAGGTCACGTGACTGAAAAGGGTCTATAGTGACCTACATGATTACTGGCCACCCCTTGTAAAGATTAGTAAAAAGGGTTAGAAAAAATCCACCTGTTGGTGAAGTCGCTTCATCTCACTGAAAAAATGAGAAAAATTCAACCTTTAATTGAAAAAAAAAATTCTTCAGAGAAAAACAAATCCCTCATCAAGTAATAATTATTTTCAACAAAAACACGTGCCACTATTATTGGCACCCCTGCATTTAATACTTTGTACAACCTCCCTTTGCCACTAAAACAGCAGTGAGTCTCTCCTATAACATTTTATAAGGTTGGAGAGTACAGAGCATTTTTTCAGTATGAGATGAAGCTACATCACCGAAAGGTGGATTTTTTCCAACCCTTTTTACTGATCTTTACAAGGGGTGCCAATAATCATGGAGACGCATGGTAGCTTGGAATTTGGCAATGCTGTCTTGCTGAATAAGTGTCGGTCCAGGCCGTGATACACTGGCATGCTTTTTTTTCCATTTCAATTTTTGATCAAATAAATAAAACCATCCCACTGTCTTCTATGTAAATAAGTACATAAAACCTTTTTTGACTGAATATAAAGTCAGAGCCCAACTAGGCCAAGAATGAACATTTCACACTGCATTTACTGAACCTATAACCAGCTAATGGCACAGTGCAGTAAAATTGAAATCAAATGGAAGGGATTCATGGTCCATTTTAGGGAGACCTAAGCCTTTGTTACTCCATTATAGCAGTTTGAAAGTGCACCATTTAAAGACATCTGTGTGTATATATTAGCCATTCAAGCCTAACTTTAGCAGACAGAGAGGTAGCACTTTGTAAATGTTGTGCTAGATGAATTGCCATTAATATCTATTTTATATGCTTGCCAACACCTTTGATATAAGGTTTTATGTCACTAAACTCTGTGCTTTATTAGACTCTCAGGCATTATATAGAACATTAGAGGAATTAAGTGCTCTAGTGGATTTAGAGATACAAGCACTCACTTTGTTAACTCATTACTCTCATGAAACAACATTGTTCTTTTAACCCCTTGGCTGCCACCCATAATTAATTGTAACGTGCCGGGCATATAGGACAAAAATAGGTCAAAATTGGAATTTTTTAATAATCTTTCTCTAACTTGTTTAGAACTTTATATTTTTAATATTTGTCTAGAAAAATCACAAAAAAATCACTGTTGTAGAGTAAAAATAACTTTAGTAATCAAAAACAACTTCAAAAACATTGGGTCTTGTCAATGAGAACCTGTCCATAAACATGAATTACTAGTACTTGAAAACACAATGTACATCAAGGGTCCATGTATTCCAAGTAACTGGGTACCATTTTTATGATGGTCTTTGGTATGACCCAACCGTAAATAGAACTCATGATCGAGAGGCGGACACACTAACCATTAGGCCAACTCACGGTAATGTGCCATTGTGAAGTAAAAGTAATGTGCCATGTAAGGTACATAGAAGGAGGTGTTTATGACGAGTAGCGTACGTCATAAAGCACAGCGGTAAAAGATTTCATGATGTATGTGACTCGTCCAAGGGCATTGAAGGGGTTAATAAGGTCTAGCTGCTATGAATTCACCTCAGTGTCAATCAAAACAGTGACAACACATGAAGGACATTAAGACATTAGGACATTCCTTTTCCATGAGTCATCTGTTAAAGGTTGTGAAAAATATACATTGTTTTGTTACCTGAACACTTTCATTCCAATGAAATTCTTCTTGGTGGCACAGTGGTTAGCACTGTCACCTCACAGCAAGAAGGTTCTGGGTTCAAGCCCAGCAGCCAATGGGGTCCTTTCTCTGTGGAGTTTGCATGTTCTCCCTGTGTCTGTGTGGGTTTCCTCTGGGTGCTTTGGTTTCCCCCACAGTCCAAAGACATGCAGGTTAGGCTAATTGGTGGCTCTAAATTGACCATAGGTGTGAATGTGAGTGGTTGTTTGTCTCTATGTGTCAGCCCTGTGATGATCTGGTGACTTGTCTAGGGTGTGTCCTGCGTCTTGCCCATAGTCAGCTGGGACAGGCTCCAGCTTGCCCGAAACCCTGCACAGGATAAGAAGCTTATGGATGGATGGAAATTCTTCTTTTTTCAGCTGCTCCTGTTAGGGGTTGCCACAGCAGATCTTTTATTTGATTTGGCACTTGTTCCTGATGCACTCCTCCCCAAGCTATCCTGGCTTGGGACCAGCACTAAGGCTACATCCACACGACAACGGCAACGAGATGTTATTTAAAAAAATTTCGCGTCCACATGGGCAACGATCAGTAAAATATCAGGTCCATATGGCAACGCAACGCTTGCTGAAAATGATGCAATACACATGCCACACCTCTAGGGGCACTGTAAGACGGTCCCTTCGGAGACACCAGAACAATAGAAGAAGTAAGGACACATGCGCATAAACTATTATGCGCGAGACTTCATATTAGCCACAAAGTCAGAAAAATCTGTTCGTAAAATTACATTATAATGACCAAATACAATGAAAAGTATTTTTCCAGTCTCACCTGTGAAAGGTAATCCCATGTGATCTCGTTTGGACGGTAAACCTGTTGGTACAGTTAAACGCAGCACATGAATGAGGCATCTTTATTCTCCGCTTTGACCCATCCAATATGGCGGCGAGGATGACGTATGATTCTACGCGGAAGGCGGCGTCTTTAATGGTCCGGAATAAATTGAATGCTACACGTTGATGGATTAATTTGTTCTTCTACGCCCTTTTTGAGGAATGTATTGTAGGACTTAAACCAACATCTGAAGAGGTGAGATCGCTCCTTTTTTTCCCTATTTTTGCTGGCGGGATTGACTCTGCCCTAAGGGCTATTCTCTCTCTCTCTCTCTCTCTCTCTCTCTCTCTCTCTCTCTCTCACTTTGCACCATTACGCAATAAATATTCACAGTGAAAATATTTTGTAAGCGCGTTTCATGAACCAAGTTATAGGATTTGTTGACAACTCGCATCGAGTTCATTACACTTCTACCCGGCGTGAAGCACTCATAGTCATGTGGTTGTGACGTCATCGTAAACAAATCCGTTCTACTCATCCAGACAACTTCGCAACGGTAACGTTGCCAGATCTTTCCACTCTGGAACCCGTTCTCAAAAGATTGCGTTTTGGGGCACCCAAAACGCCGGTGCCGTGTGGACACCAGGCCTAAACGATAAACAATTGTATCGGATTCACCTGAATCCGTTGCCGTGTGGACAGGGCCTAAGTATGCACTGGCTTGTGCGACCCCAGTGGCTGGGTATTTTACCTAACCTGCATGTCTTTGAACTGTAGGGGAAAACTGGAGCACCTGGAGGAAACCCACACAGACACAGGGAGAACATGCAAACTCCATACAGAAAGGCTCCCATTGGCCATGAGGTTCGAACCCGGAATGAACCCGACAGTGCTAACCACTACACCACCATGCCACCTTCATCCCAATGAAATATTTGGATTATTCCACATTTCATTAAGTCACATGTTCAACAGGAACCTGCATCATTCAAATTGCATAAGTGATGACACCCTGTCATTCTTTTTTCTTTCTTATCAACAATATGGTGCTGTTGACTGATAAGGTAATATTGTTACCCAAATTGCAGATTGAAAATATTCATGAAAACCATATATTTTATTTATGCCATTCGCACGGATGCTAGTTAACCACATTTAGTGTATTTGTGAAAGCTATACTAAAATACCTCATCCCTGTTACTCATTTAAGAGCAAAATACAGCCAGTGGTCTCCGTTTATCAAGCTGGATATGAACGGATTTATTTGCAAATTGTTTATAGGAGTATTTAAAGAAGAAATTTGGTATTTGTGGAGGTGCTGTGAAAATTTCAAGAAAACAAACAAACAAACAAACAAACAAACAAACAAACAAAAATGTTAATTTCCTACATGCGCTCTTTGAAAGTAGTTTCTCTGTGTGATGTGCTTGGTGTCCATGATCATCTAGTTACGTACCTGCAAACTAGTCGCTTTTCGGCGAAATTCGCCGTTTTGCAAACAAAATATGTCATTCTCGTGATTCATCTAGATCTGAAGAGTTTTTTTTGGGGGGGAGGGGGGGAGGGTGGATGGGACTTTCAGTAAAATGGGATTGCCATCTTCACAAGAGTCATTTGGCCAATCAACTGCTACTCATTTGGCCAATCACAAACATCCAAGTCAATCCATCTTTCCCACGGCGAACTAAATCTTTGCCTAACTAAACCATAGACAGTAAACATACAACCTGCGTCAGAGACTTCAGAGATCTATGGGCACTAACGACAGACTTGAGGTAAGTCTCGTTATCTGCCAACAACGTAATATGCTGTGTAAATTAAACTTGGTTTGTCAAAGATAATCCTACTTTAGCAACGTTACGTGTGTCGTGACATGAAACCTTTTCCAACATGTTTAACGTTATACATAATGTAAAGTTTTTCAGCTTGTATGCTAACATTAGCTAGGATGTCAGCTAACATCAGTGAATTGTGTGTTAACGTTAACCTTTCATGCCAGTCGGTTCAGTTCGAATAATTTTTGTGAAGGCTATCTCTACTGCATCCGTACTGTTATCTGATGATAATGCGACATTGTCACAAGATGAGGAATGAAAATGAACACGTAACATTAATGTTAGTACACCGGCGGTTTTAAAGTGACTGAAACACCTTCTCCGGTGGATCATTTAACATGGATGGATGTAGTTAGAGTTAGCCTTTACAAACGTTTATGGTAACAAAAAGGAGTCCTGACCCAGCCGATAATATTTGGTAATTCTTTTCCAGAATGAGGGAGCTTAAAGAGGAAGATGCTGTTTATGTAGCAAAGCTTGATGCAGGTCTGAGGTGCAGGTGGAGCTGGGCCTGGCTAAAAATCGAGGTCAAGACTGAAGTGAAGGGAGTTCAGCACAGCTTCCCGCTGTCACAGTTTTTTTTTATAAGATAGACAAAGCCGGGCATTCAAAATGTAGCCTTTGCCAAAAAGAAATAAATTATAGCAATAAAGGCTCTCATGCTCTTTTGGCACACTGCCAAACAGAGGTGCACTGTCAAAAAGTGTGCACTGTTATGAGCACATCCAGTGTCCTTCCAGTCCCAGAGCAAAGTGCTTCCAAGGGGCCTGATGTTATGAGGGAGCGAGTTAGGGTGCCTGTACCTACATTTCAGCGAGTTGCCAATGCAGAGGTGTGTATAGATTAGGCTAAATAGGCTAGGCTTGTAGTTTTCTGTAATTCTACCATTTCACTGTTTAACAGGTTACTTGATATTTGCCAGTAGGCTAATGTTAGACAAAATAGGAGTAGACTAGCCTACATTACCAAAAAATATTGTACATTGCATGTTTACTTAATTTAGAGATTACGGTAACTACCGGAGCCTAGATCATGTCTATTGGAATGAGGATCCAGTCTTAACAACTTTGCAGTAGCAATGGAAGTTTGTGAATATTAAACCAGCTTTAATAATGTAAATCTAATAATATTTTCTTTGTTTAGGCAATGGTTCTGGCTACTCTTGCTGAATATTCACTTCCTTTCACCTTTGCACCAGTGGTGGTGAACCTGGCCCAAGTGCTGGCTGAAGACAAATGGCCCTTTTCCACTACCCTTTTTCAGCTCACTTCAGCTCGCTTCAGCTCACTTCAGCCCGACACGGCTCGCGTTTCGACTATCCAAAAACAGCACGACTCAGCTCGCTTCAGCCCTGCTTAGCCCCCAAAACTCGCACGGTTTTGGAGTGGGGCTGAAGCGAGCCAAACCGAGCCGAGTGAGGCTAGGGGCGTGAGGAGACACTCCCCTGCGCGCTGATTGGTGAGGAGGAGTGTCCTCACATGCCCACACACGCCCCGCGAGCACGCTGGGATCTGTAAACACCGTAAACCCGGAAGAAGGAGAGTTACGAATTACGAGAATTATGAAGCCTTATGTGCCTTGCCTCATCTATACGCTCTTGCCAGTATCTGTTGGCGTTGTCGGTGACAACAAGCCACAGCACCAAGACCAGCAACACTAACGACTCCATGTCCTCCATGTTTATTGTTTACTCTCCGGGTCGTGAGACTACCGCTTAAAAGCTCACTGATGTCACTGTTTGCGCCGCCAAACGACACCACCTGACGTCCACCCACTTTCGCTAACTCCACCCAATGTGTCCACCCACTTCCAGCCAGCACGGTTCAGCGCGGTTGTAGTCGAAATGCAACTCCAACAGCCCCACTCGGCTCGACTCAGCCCGACTCAGCACGGCACAGCTCAGCCGCGTTGGTAGTGGAAAAGCGGCAAAAGTAGCCCTTAGTGGGCTGAAGCTATGTTGCCCGAAAGAGACACATGGCAAAGCAGAGGAAACTGGCCATGGAATGGCTTGTCCAGGCCAAAAAAATGAAGAAATGAGATTTACTATTAGTAAATTACTCAGCTTGACGTTGTTGTTACTTGATTGTGGTTGATTTTGTTGATTGACCATCAGCCATTTTGCACTGACTGACCAAAAAACAAGGTTATGTTAATAAACAGGTGTTTTGTTTACCTGTAGCTATGTTGCACCTTTTTTCGGAGAGGGGGCGGACTCGGGTTTTGGTTTACGTCGGGGGGGGGGAGTTTGTCACCTTTTTCAGACCTTCTGAGTTTGCAGGTATGTAGTTAGAATATAGTATATATTTTTTCTCCATTTTCATGTCAAGCTATTTTGTTTTCACCTCAATTAATTCAACTTTGCTGTGAATTAACCTCTCCTATTGAAGATAGAACTAAAGAATTGGTATTCCAGTACACATTTAAGCTAATTTCAGTGCCACATCCAACAGCACACACTGGAAGGCAGACAAATTCAGAATGGCTTTTGAATACAATATTAAATGCAATAGCTTTGACAGTTGGGGTGTTTTGGCAAATTATTTGTTTGCTAATGAATATTTGTCCTCAAATCACACTTTTGCCACTTTTGTCATTATTACTCCCTGCTGCTAGTTTTTCCATTTCCAGTGTCTGGGAGGCAAGCCAACAGCACACTCATGCTCTTTAGACAAGTGATGTTCAGCCAGTGTCCTGCTGTCACCAACACTTTCCAATCACATCTTTATGAAACTTCATTTTTCATAATTTTTGTACAATATTTACCTTCATGTTTAGCTGGCTTAGACAGTAGCTTTTGGCTAAAATTGTACAAATTATATTTCCCAATATCCAACCCCAAATCAGAAAAAGTTGGGATGGTGTGTTGAAATTGAAATTAAAACCGAAAACAATGATTTGTAAATGATATTTGACCTGGATTACACGCAAAACAATACAATAGCACATTGTTTGATGTTGTACCTCATAAAATGTATTCTTTTTCCAAATAAACATATGTCAATTTTGATTCTTGCAACACATTTCAGTAGAAGTTTGGACAGTATAGCATTTATTACTTTGTAATGTTGCCATTCATTCTCACAACATGCAAAAGATGTTTAGGGACAGAAGACATCAAGTGATGAAACATTTCAGGTGTTATTTTGTCCCATTCTTCCTGAAAACAGGTCTTAAGGTGTACAACAGTACGGGGTGGTCATTGTCATATTTTTCATTTCAAAATTCTCCACACATTCTTTATTGGGGACAGAGGGGACAGACATCCTCTTCTTCTACAGCCATGCCTTTGTAATCTGTGCAGAATGTGGTTTTGCATTGTCTCATTAAAATTGCCCTGGAAAAGATGTCAACTTGAAGGCAGCACATGTTGCTCTAAAATTTCAATTTACTTTCTGCATTAATGCTCCATCACAGAAGTGTAAGTTACCTTTGCTAAGGCCACTGACACAACCCCATACCATGACAGACCCTGATGTTTGGACTTGTTGCTGGTAACAGTCTGGATGGTCCTTTTTGTCTTTGGTCCTGAGCATCTATTTCTCCCAAAAAAAGAAAAAAAAGCCTCATTCATGATGATTTAAGGATGTTAAATGATAATTACCATCTGTTTGGCTTCACTATAAGAGAATAATTTCTACCTAAAGTCATAATCCATCTCAGGTTTAGATGCAGGGCCCTGCACACTAGGGATCCCTGTACTACTTTCATGTCCTCTGATGCCCATTTATGCTCTTAAGTGCTGCCCAATGGCAATAAAACAAACAAATTGAGCAGGACTGCAAGTAAAAGGCTTGTAATGTGAGATGCATCCAACCTTGCTGCTTTCTTGCATTTTAAAAGGTCTTTTAAAAATCTTTGTCTTCAAGGACATATTAACAAGAAACATCAGTCCACTAAATTGCTCATGTTAAAATAAAATCAACAAGTGCAACAAGTCAATGCACTGACAAGTCATTGTAAAGTTACGATGAATGCAGAAGACAGTTCAAATCCAAGTGGGATATTTATTCTCTGCAGTGAAAAATCCTAGAAATCATAGATTATAGGTAATTATAGGTTACTAAATCATAGATAATAGTAATTCAGTAGTTTTGTGGCATTGACTTAAATGTCAAAAACAATGAAATGTAACCAAAATTGCTGTAAAATATAATACAGTGCCTTGCAAAAGGTTTTGCTTTTCTTGTTTTTACATATTTGTTATACATAATTGTTTGATCTTCAAACTGAAATTTAATACAAGACAAAGCTAACCTGAGTAAACACAAAATGCAGTTTTAAAATTACTATTCCATTTTTTGCAAGAAAAATGTCAGTTACTCAATCAACCAATTCACCAAATTCAACTGATGGGTTCAATTAGACGAGACACACTCAGGCTTGATTACTGTCAGCCCTGTTGAATCTAAATGTCAAGCAGGCTTAAAGTTCTCAACAAGTACCATATTATGCCATGATCCAAAGAAATTTCAGAAGAGATCAGAACAAAATGAATTGAAATATATGTCGTTGAAAAAGGTTACAAAGCCATTTCTATGGCTCTGGGACTAAAACAAATCAGAATGAGAGTCATTATCTCTGCTTGCATACAAAAACTCCTCAACAACTCACCCAGGATGTGACAAGAGAACCCAGAAGAACATCTAAGGAACTGAAGACCTTGCTGGCCTCGACATTCAGCATTCATGGTTCCACCATTCGAAAGAGACTGGGCAAAAATGCTATCCATTGGAGAGTTGCAAGGTGAAAACCCCTTTGAACCAAAAGGAACATAAAGGCTCGTCTCACATTTGCCAGTAAACACCTTGATAACCCACAAGCCTGTGGGAAAATCAGTGTTTGCAACTTTGAATAAGTTTTTAACAAGCCAGATATGTTAATCAAATATTAATGTTGAAGACCTGATAACCAATTGTATACTATTGGTAAATTTTAAAAAATGACATCACATTATAATCTTAATTAGTGTTTATAAACCTTGTAGATGACTTATGAACCATTTATTCACAATAAAAGCCAGCACACTAATCATATATACTGTAATTAGTAAACTATATACAATCACTTTTGTAACTAAAGACTTTCATAAGCACAACTTTGTCATACTGTAAAACTGCGTTTTTCCCCATTTTTTTTCTATTTTTCCCCACTTATTTGAATGGATTTGCATGACCATAATTATTTAAAGTATTTATAGTGATAAATTTATATTAAAAAATTCTCAAACAATTCAGTCATTCAGGATGTTCCTAGAAAACAAACAAATGACACATTAATGGCTTATGAGTATGCTGTGAGCTTAATAAAAAAGTGTAGAACAATATTAACTAGTGATAAACTAAAAAGAAATGATTCATATAAAAGTAATGAAAAATATAATACAGTGTGAGGGATCAGGAGTGTTTAAAAAAAAAACATACTGCTAGACTTTCCACAAGTGTACTGAAACATTTAAGATAACAGTAAATATAATTATCTTACAGTTACAAGCTATAAAAGATCTGACAATCTTATTATTGGGAAACGATGCATCATCTATATGACCTCTAATGAAGCTACACTGCCTCGTGGTGTTTAGGCAGTTGCAATTTGTAGAGTGGAGACAGATTGAGCAGTAAGCCTTCGGCTTGTGAGCTGATGAGCTCTAGTAATGGGGACAAATGTAAGAAAGACAGTGAGAGAAATGATTATGGAAACCTGTGTCTGATTAATGAAGGACAGAGAGAGAGAGAGAGAGAGAGAGAGAGTGATGATGACGATGATGATGTATGTAGAGAGATGAGAGCAAAAAGACAGAGTAGTAATGAAATAATGAAAGCGGCAAAGTAACAGCAAATTGATAGAAAATTTACAGTGATTAAATATACCCGATGCCAAATTGATATTTCATCATACTTGGGAGTATTATATATCAAAGGCATGTGTAATAGCTCAAGACAGTGTGCCCCCCCCCCCCCCCCCCCCCCCCCCACACACACACACACACACGCATGCACGCACACACTTACGGTATACAGACCTCTGTTCTTCAGGAACTTTATTAAGCGTTGTGTATATAGTGAGGGTTTAATATGGAAACTGGAGTTCAGAGTTTGCCAAGAACACGGCATGGTCTCAATTAAGTATGATTCTGACCTTGACCTTATGCACATTCTTCTTGATTGATATTGCTACTTGTGTAGGGTGTAGTGTGTAGGGTTCAGGGATCCCTAAGGCAGGGGTCACCAAACTTTTTCTCTGGGGGCCACATTGTCGTTCTTGACTGTGATGGGGGGCCGGGGTCGGGTCAGCTATATAACATAGAATTGTATGACCCAGACAAATATGACCACCAGCAGGCCTCCTTGTGTTTTAGAGATTACTAGCCTGGCACAGCCATCCCCACTACTATATCCACACTACGATATCAACACTACTATATCAACCCTCGATTCCTGGCACATATTTGTTTATCTTTACTAGTGGTTTGCAAAAGTAGTAATCGAGTCTTCACACTTTGTTTTAATTTGAAATACCACAGATATTCCATTTATTTATTTTCTAATAAAAATAACATCAAAGCTGTCAAGGTAAGAAACATCTGCCTAGTTGAGGTGATTGACACTGGCAAAGGTGAGTGAAAAATTATAAATTGTAAGTAGGTCTGTTGATATTATCAATAATATTAATAATAATTGTGTGCAGCACTTAATAAAAGTAAAATAAATAGGCCTATAAAATAAATACATTTAAAAAAACAGTGAAATTATAATATGAGCAATAGATCAATAGATCACAGCAGTTGTGCTGTGTCCTGCACATCATTGCTCTCATACATGGCCAAAGCAAAAAACTTGAATTCTGACGCTTTCTCATTCAGCTGGTCATACACGTTGTCCCCCAAATCTTCGGTTCGCCTGGTCATAGTAGGTGCGGAGATACTCACTGCATTGAGCGCATCCTTCTTGTCGGGACCAGTGTTGGGCACGTTACTTTCAAAAAGTAATTAGTTATAGTTACTAGTTACTTTTCCCAAAAAGTAACGGAGTTAGTAACGGAGTTACTTTGTCATAAAAGTAACTACTTACCAGGGAAAGTAATTATTCCGTTACATTTTGTGTCCCCCCCAAAAAAAACAAAAAAAACAAATTAGTGTAATCATAATAAAAGTGAATGTTAAATGTGTTTAATGACCGAAATGGACACTTAACAGAACCAGTTAGTAACGTTATCTATACTATATTAATATTTTTGTGGGACAATGTGAGATAAGGGCAGCACAGTGGTGTAGTGGTTAGCGCTGTCGCCTCATAGCAAGAAGGTCCTGGGTTCGAGCCCCATAGCCGGCGAGGGCCTTTCTGTGTGGAGTTTGCATGTTCTCCCCGTGTCCGCGTGGGTTTCCTCCGGGTGCTCCGGTTTCCCCCACAGTCCAAAGACATGCAGGTTAGGTTAACTGGTGACTCTAAATTGACCGTAGGTGTGAATGTGAGTGTGAATGGTTGTCTGTGTCTATGTGTCAGCCCTGTGATGACCTGGCAACTTGTCCAGGGTGTACCCCGCCTTTCGCCCGTAGTCAGCTGGGATAGGCTCCAGCTTGCCTGCGACCCTGTAGAACAGGATAAAGCGGCTAGAGATAATGAGAGATGAGATGAATGTGAGATAAGACATCTATCAAATTTAATATATTTTTGTAGTTATTAAAATTGTTACTAATTACTGGCCACTGATGAGGACAAACGCTTTGTTCCTCGACATAATGTGCATTGCACGTAGACATTTTTGCCTTTTATTTCAAGTAATGAAAAGTAATGCTGTATTTCCAATTTGAAAGCGCAGTGTTGGGCTGACCGCTCGCCATCGCTGTGTCTTCTGATTGAAAGTGTGCGCAGTAGTGCAGTAGGCGGAGCCTACCTACGTATGTTGTCCAAATCTACTCTGATTGGCTGACTATGCCGTTGTCTCGCGTCTCCCCGCCCCATACTAAAGCAGAGTAAAGAAAGGCTGAACGAGCAGTGCCAGATGAAAACAGCTTTAATAAAGTAACGCAGAGCATTTTATTGTAAGTAATGGGAACGGCGTTATAACGATGTAAAAAGTAATTAGTTAGATTACTCGTTACTAAAAAAAGTAACGCCGTTAGTAACGCCGTTTATTTCTAACACCGTTATTCCCATCACTGGTCGGGACACACCTCCTCGGCCACAGCAAGCATGCATACTTTAACAAAGTCCCCATCAGTAAACGGCTTTCCATGGGTAGCTACCTTATAGCTAGCTCGGACAGCAGCCTGGTTGATCTGGGTTTGGCGAAGGAATACATTCTGTTGTGCAGCCAGTCCGCATTTCATCCTCCGAATCCTGTCTTCTCTTGTTTGCCCTCGCAAACTAGCATACTCTTTGTGGCAGGTTTTGTAGTGACGACGCAGATTATATTCTTTGAAAACCGACACACTTTCTTTACATACAAGACAAACTGCACGGTCCTTACACTGAACGAAAAAATAATCGGTGATCCATTGTTCTTTAAAAACTCTGCACTCTCTGTCAACTTTTCGCTTACCGCTAGCCATTTTGCTGTCCTGAACACTGACAGTTCTCTGCGCGTGCGCTGCCTGTCACTGCTTGATCGCGAGCATATGACGAAAATTTGGAAAATATGAATAGTTCATTTTATAACTAAATATCAATTTTAATTGATAAAATCAACAAAATACAAGATGCAGACATGTTATTATTTGCCAAAAAGCAATTTTAAAAAATAGGCCATGACCACTTTTGGGGATTGCCTCATAGGGCCGGTTCAAGTGGTGGCGGGCAGAGGGGCTGGGGGGCCGGAGTCGGCCCGCGGGCCGTAGTTTGATGACCCCTGCCCTAAGGTTTGTGATATACATTTAGATGGCCCTTGACAGTATTTTTTAAATCACTTGATGAAAGGGCTTCATCTAAAATTCAGAACCTAAAAAGCAAGTTTATTAATGTTACCTGATACTTAACTGCAATTTTAATAAAACTATGAAATGTGTGTGATTTGATAGGCAGTGTTTCAAATAATACTGCTGGATGAGTGGAACATTCTGGAATAACTTTTCTGGGAAAAAGTTGGTTTGGGGACCCATTCATGAAATTAAAAAAAGTGATTAAAAAATGCTTGAGAACATCCTCAGAAGCTGCCCAACAGCCCTGGGGGAGGGAAGCGACTGCTGGCGACATGCTCAGGCACTGAAGATAGTTGCAAATGTCATCTCTAAAAGTCGTGGACAACAACGAGCATGTGAATACTGCCTTTGGCAGGGCTAAGACAGTAACAGGCCAGACTGATCATCTCTGCATCTGTCTGGGAGCTATGAGTCGACTTAGGGAGGCAGCTCAAGTTCCTGGACCACATTATGACAACTTCATTGAGGTCAGACATGGTGCTATCGTCAGCATTATCAAAGCAGGTTCTCCTTATAGAGCTGGCAGTTCCCTGGGAGGACTGTATGTAAGAGGCAAATGAGCGGAAGAGGTCCAGGTACCAGGAACTGGTGGATGACTGCTGGAGGAGATGCTGAAAGGTGCACTGTGAGGCCATTGAAGTGATGTGTAGAGATTTTGCTGGCTGCTCACTATGCAAGGTCTCCACTCAGTTTGGCATCATACTGTAGGGGTTGCAAAATGGAATGCCATCAAGTCCACCATGGAGGCTGCAGAGAGAGAGAGAGAGAGAGAGAGAGAGAGAGCCTTCATATGGCTTTGGATCAGGAGGAATGATCTGTGGGCCAGTGCTGCTGGGATACAAACCAGAGTTTGATCAACTCTGGCAGGGTCATCTGAGCAAGAGTGTATGATATTGAAAGACCCGACTCGTCACTGATTACGTATCCTAGCACATCCTAGGATATATCTTCAAATCAGTTGTGTGGTAAAGCCATATGGAACCAGTGGCACTGAGAATGCATTAACAGTGCCAGTGGAGTTTGTCACAGCCTTAGTCAGTGGCTAAGATGATTGCTCAGTCAGCTTATCCTTCAAACCGTGGGCATATTTGCTTTTATAAGCCTGTGTATCGAAGTAACCAAAATATATTGGCATGTTGTTAATTCCTCAACTGTAAAGAGGGAATTAAAAGTGTGATTAAAAATAACTTACATCTCTGCACACATTAGGATTTCATGACACTTATTTAGTATATCATGACTACACTGATTTTATGCACAATTATCTGTGGAGGCAAAAATATAAATGAAATAATAATGAAACAAATGCGAAATAATAGGATGTGCTGGATCAAGTGCAATTTTATAAGCTGCCAAATAATGAGAGTGGAAGCCATTTTGTTCAAGCAAATTTGCAGTGATTCATGTGATAATCTTCTGATCATTCACATATCATGATATTAATCACAGTTTGTGCAAGTGATTTCCATAATCTGAATGGGAAGCCTAGAAAATCAAAAATGTGTGTCACCTGAATCAGAATACGCATAACTTTCTGTGAATAAATATTGACATAATGCTTGGACTTAAGTCGCCAACTTCTACTACAACCCTGGGAGTTCAATGATGTTAAAGTTTTGATATATTTCTCTTGGGTATATTTTCACAGTCAGGGACCCAGCCTGCTAGTTTCAGAAGGGACACAGGAATGATGCCACACACATCTCCAGATAAAGGATTGGAGAGAGATTTAGCCACGTATCTGTCAGGATAGCTGTCTGAGGCTTCATTACAGAAGTTAATAGGGTTGTATGTTTAGCTTGACAGCATATTTTGAGCTGAGTGTCAAGTGGCAGATAATATACGACAGTGTAATGGAGCTGTATATGCTAAGATGCTTTACTATAATGGCAAAGCATATTTTAGCCAGTTCCACCATAATGGAGTCGAACGTAACAGTAATGGAGGAATTATATTGACATGAAAATAGATTGCACAATAAATTCCTGGATAGTATTTGAATTAGGTTGATCCTACATGCATTGAGATGAATGTGTGACATATGATTGCCTGAATCATTATAAATTGATTGAATGATAACTTTGTCATTTCTAGAAAATTGCCTTTGGTTTCATAAAGTCCCTTCCCACGCCATGTGGTGGCGCCAATCTCCGTTACCGTAGCCCTTGGCCTCTTGCCTATTACATAGTTAGGGTTACAGTGGGGGGCTAGTCGTCTGGTCATCGCAAGAGTTTGACTCCCCACTCGCATCTGTATTGCAGTGTGCCTTGCCAGACGGCAGTAGGTACCATTTTTATGATGGTCTTTGGTATGACCGTGAGTAGAACTCGCAATCTCCCGATCGAGAGACGGACAAGCTAACCACTAGGCCAACTCATGGTCGTGGTATTGGCTTCATAATAACTACACTGAAAAAACAAAAGCTACTTACATACACCCACACACTGACACATGATTCAGTAGTAGGAACATACCAACATGAGACAACAAATAACAGAGCTTCAGTCTCTTGCCATAAAGTGCAATTAGCAACGAGGTAAAAAAACAACAACAACAACAACAGAAAAAAACAATTCTGGATTCAGAATTGAGTTGGAGCCTGAATTTTGGTGTCATTAGTCACCATTAATGAATGAACACAAGAACACACTGACTTTAGGTGCTAATAAAACAAGAAAATAGAGCCACATTAAAATCAACATTCTTTTGACAATGAAATGGTGTTCGCAATAACCTGCATTGTGCAGTAACTATATTGCCGCTTTTCCACTACAAACGCGGCTGAGCCGTGCCGTGCCGAGTCGAGCTGAGTCGAGCTGAGCGGGGCTGTTGGAGTTGCATTTCGACTACAACCGCGCTGAACCGTGCTGGCTGGAAGTGGGTGGACACATTGGGTGGAGTTAGCGAAAGTGGGTGGACGTCATGTGATGCCGTTAAGCAGCGCAAACAGTGACATCAGTGACAGTGGCGGAACAAGTCAGAGCCGGGCCGGGGGCGGGGCAAATGACCGGGCCCTTTATTAAAGCTTATCATAACATCATTTTAGGCTACAAAATGTCCACAACTGCGGTGTTTACCAATTTCAACACTACCGGGTGCAACTATGTTATTTAGTACATCAAGTCCTTCAAACGGACATGTAACTCAGAAACAAAAAACATTAGGATACTGTACATGGCTCATAATAAAACATCAATAGCCTATACTGCGCACATTATTTGAAGGGCATACGAATGAGCGCTCAGAGTGGTGACAGGAAGAGTCAGAAATAAAAGGAGGGCGGTGCAAACCTCACTGAATGCACTGTGTTTACCAATTTCAACACTCCGGGGTGCAACTATGTTATTTTGTACATTAAGTCCTTCAAACGAACATGTAACTCAGAAACAAAAAAAACATTAGGCGACATACTGTACATGGCTCATAATAAAACATCAATAGCCTACTGCGCGCATTATTTGAAGGGCATACGACGAGCCTTGCGCTCCGCGAACTCGTCCACGATGCTCTGTATGTCACTGATTCAGTGAGCTTTTAAGCGGTAGTCTCACGACCCGAATAGTAAACAATAAACATGGAGGACATGGAGTCGTTAGTGTTGCTGGTCTTGGTGCTGTGGCTTGTTGTCACCGACAACGCCAACAGATACTGGCAAGAGCGTATAGATGAGGCGAGGCGCATAAGGCTTCAGAAATTCTCGTAATTCATAATTATTCTCCTTCCGGGTTTGCGGTGTTTACAGATCCCAGCATGCTCGCGGGGCGTGTGTGGGCATGTGAGGACACGCCTCCTCACCAAACAGTGCACAGGGGAGTGTCTGCTCACGCCCCCAACCTCAGTCGGCACGGTTTGGCTCGCTTCAGCCCCACTCCAAAACGGTGCGAGTTTTAGGGGCTAAGCAGGGCTGAAACGAGCTGAGTCGTGCTGGGTTTTGGTAGTCGAAACGCGAGCCGTGTCGGGCTGAAGTGAGCTGAAGCGAGCTGAAGCGAGCTGAAAAAGGGTAGTGGAAAAGGGCCATATCAGTCAGCTCCAGCATCTGGGGGAAATGTCAGTGTGTGCTTGTCTAACTGATTCTTAGTGATCTTCTACCATGTCAGCTATCGGTAGAGGAAGCAGCCGAGTCTGCAGGAGAGATAATTATCCGAAGCATGTAGCCTACTCCGGTGCTCAATACACTGTCACTAATTTAATTCCCTACCTCAGTGGATGGTGAAGCTTCAGATGCAATGGAAGGATCATTATCCAAAGCTTTTATAATGTGTTGAAGTGCTTCCTAACAGCGAAGTTTCCCTCCCCCCTCTGTTTGTCCTCCATGGCTTGATAATACTGAATGTCAAGAAATGCTTTTTTGTTGTTGTTGTTCCTCCTTTGTTTGCGTATATATATATATATATATATATATATATATATATATATACACACAACATTTTCTATTTATTGATTTATTTAGACATTTACTTTTTTAATCACAAAAAAATCTTAAAATATATTAAATCATCTAGTGGTTTTAACTACAACCCCAAATCAGAAAATGTTGGGACTTTATGTTGAAATTTAAATTAAAACTGAAAACATGATTTGTAAATAATCTTTGACCTGTATTGCACTCAAAACAATACAACAGCATACTATTAGATGTTTTAATTCATTCATTTTATTGTTGTTGGGTTTTTTTTCAAAATAAACACATTTCACTTTTGATTTTTGCAACACATTTCAAAAAAGTTGGGACGGTAAAGCATTTACCACTTTATAACCACTTTATAGCATTTACCTGCCGTATCCATCCTGATGCCCTACATCTAGCTGAAGTCTCATCACATCGCTCCTGTGGAAGATGGCCCTATATGGACAGTCGAAAGTCACACTTGGAAGATGACTCTGGACACTTATAGTTTTGCTATGATAGCTGAGGACTACAATCACCATAACTTTAGGACTGCAGTTGTCATGAACAGTTTTACACTCAAGTTTCTATCAATGAACAGTTTATAACTTCAATAAAACAGACCTCATGCTAAAACTATATTGAATTTCCTGGTCACACAGTTATACTTTGTGATGAAACAGGACAATTATAGAAGCGAATTATATTTAATCATGCTATCTGTTATCACCCAAATGAGGAGGGGGTCCCTTTTGAGTCTGGTTCCTCTCAAGGTTTCTTCCTCATGTTGTCTGAGGGAGTTTTTCCTTGCCACCGTTGCCACAGGCTTGCTCATTGGGAATAAATTGGGGATAAAATTAGCTCATGTTTAAAGTCTTTAATTTTCTGGAAAACTACTTTGTGACAATGTCTGTTGTTGAATGCATTATACAAATAAAATTGACTTGACTAATGTTGCCATTCTTTCTCACAACACTTAAAAGATGGTGAAGGACTGAAGTGATTAAATGTTTCAGGTGTTATTTTGTCCCATTCTTCCTGCAAACAGATCTGAAAGCATATATGCAGAACCATGGCCTCACTTTTGTTGATAAATGCCTTGAGACCTCAAGAATGGCACAGGAATAGCTTTAAGCGTTAACAATAAATCTGATATTGTAATTTTTATGATTAAAGTGATTCATATAGGTAGCGGTCTGAGTGAATGACCGTGACATCACAGTAGGAAGTCTATCGGTCTCATCGCCATTTCCACTATACTAAAACAGAGCTGACTGCAACTTCGAGCTTCCATTTTGAGCTAATTCATCACCATGCCATGTAGATATGTTGTTGGCAGGTGCAGAAACACAGCAGAAGGTGGATTTATGTTGCATTCATGGCCCAAAAATGTTCAAACTGCAAAGATTTGGACGCATTTTGCAAGAAGTTCACAGGCACATTGGGTGCCTATGAAGTGGTCTCTCCTCTGGTCTGCACATTTTACTGAAGACTCGTGCGAGACCTCTGATCTGTTGAGGAGCATTAGCTATAAGCCCATATTGAAAGAAGGTGCAATACCAACAATTAAAGGAAAACTACAAGAAAAGGAAAGTATTTATTTCATTTTTTTTAAAGGAAAGTAAGTTCAGTTGCACCAGTTCTCCTGGAATGTGAGCCAAGGGTTGTTGGTAAAGCCCGGGACGAAACTGTCAGAAATGGTGAGCTGAAGTGAAGTGAGGACCCAAGAACAGACTCGAGACAGGCAGTGTACAAAAGAAACTTCTTTAATCAAGTGCAGGGCAGAGGTACAATCAGGCTCAGGCAAAATCGGTGGTCAAAGAACAGGCCAAGAGGTCAAAACACATAAGAGCAGGCAGTCATGGTCAGAGACAAAAACAGGACAGAAAAATCTTCACAAAAACTGAAGAAAACAGGGACAAGGGAAACCCAGGCAGAGGGAGCAAAAAACACAATCCAGAGGAACAGGCAGGTAAAACAGGGGCAAAAAACTGGACAGAAAACTAGACAAAAACACGGAACAATACAGGCAGAGGGAATCTAGAAGTCACAATACCAAAGGGCTGTAGCGAGGTGAGGAAAGTCTGCAAGAGACAGTCTGGCAACAGGAGTAGCTCCAAACAGCTCTTAAGTAGGCCCTGGCTGATGGGAGAGGAGTGGTAGCAGGTGTGGGAGTGCCGCTTCAGGGAAGATAGCCTCCAGGAGGGCAGGACTGAATAGGGAACTGGAGACAAGGGGTTTGACTTGGGAGACATGGAAAGTTGGGTGAATACGGTGCATGGTTATGGGCAGAGACAGTCTTAAAGAGCAGGGATTAATTACCTTGGAGATGGGGAAAGCCCAATGAACCTGGGAGCCAATTTGCAGGAGACCGTCTTGAGGGGCAGGTGGTGAGTGGAGAGCATCACCCGCTGCCCCACCCGATAGATGGGAGCTGCCGAGCGGTGTTTGTTGGCTTACTCTTTAAACATCTTGACAGAATGTAGGAGCGTTTTCTGGTCAATGCCCATGCTCTCCTGCAGCGGCGCACAAACACTTGGGCAGAGGGCACGGCAACTTCTTCTTGGACGGGGAAGAGTGGTGGCTGGTAACCCAGAGAGCACTGGAAGGGGGAAAGACCTGTAGCAGAGGTGGGTAAGGAGTTGTGAGCATACTCCATCTAAGGAAGTGTCTTGCTCCAGGAGGCAACATCCTTGGACACCATGCACCTGAGGGCCACTTCCAGCTCCTGGTTGGCCTGTTCCATCTGTCCATTGGTCTGAGGGTGGAAACCTGAAGACAGACTGCGAGAAGCACCAATGAGTTTACAGAAGGCTTTCCAGAATTGGGCAGAAAACTGGGGTCCGCGGTCTGACATGATGTCTGAGGGGAGTCCGTGTAGATGAAAAACATGGAGTATCAGCAATTCAGCGGTCTCCTTGGTGGTGGGAAGCTTGGGCAGAGGGATAAAATGAACAGTTTTAGAAAAACAGTCGACAACAGTGAGGATACAAGTATTGCCACCTGAATTAGGGAGTCCTGTGATGAAATCCAGGGCTATATGTGACCAGGGCCGGTAGGGAACAGGAAGGGGTCACAGCAGGCCAGCAGGGGGTCTGTTGCCAGTCTTGTTCCTGGCGCAGATGTTGCAAGCTGCCACAAACCTCTGGACGTCCTCCTTGATGGATGACCACTGAAAATGTTGTTGGATGAGTGCCAGAGTCTGGGCTGCTCCTGGGTGGCACACCATTCTGGAACCATGACCCCACTGCAACACCTGTGCCTGCATAGAAACAGGAACAAAAAGATGGTTAGAAATCAGAAACACTTTTATTGCCAGGTATGTGGATACACATGAGGAATTTGACTCCGGATGAGTCCTTGGAGGTGCATTACTGGGCCCTGGGTCCTGCTCATGGGCCTTATGGACCAGGGTTTCCACCTCTAAGAGAGCAGCCCCCACCAGGCACCGTGGAGGAAGGATGGTCTCAGGGGAGGTTGGTTCCTCCTGGGGGGCAGAGAACATTCTGGACAAGGCATTGGCCTTACCATTCTTGGAGCCTGGGCAGAAGGAAAATGTGAACTTGAAGCAAGAAAAGAAGAGACCATCAGGCCTGGCGAGAATTGAGGCGCTTGGCAGTCCTGAGGTCTTTGAGGTTCTTGTGATCTGTCCATATGATGAAGGGAAGGTCTGACCCCTCCAACCAATGTCTCCATTCTTCCAAGGCCAGTTTAATGGCCAACAGTTCCCTATTGCCAATGTTGTAGTTTCTCTCAGAGGTGGAAAGCCGACGAGAGAAGGAGCAAGGATGAAGCTTGTTGTCACTAGCCGATCTTTGGGATAATATGGCTCCGACCCCTGACTCCGAAGCGTCGACCTCAACCATGAAGTGCCAGGATGGATCTGGAATGGTGAATATGGGTGCTGACGTGAACCTTTGTTTGAGCTCGGAGAATGCTTTCTTGGCCCCTTCCCCCCAGCTGAAAGGGACCTTGGTGGAAGTTAGAGCTGTGAGGGGCCCAGCCACCGTACTAAAGTTCCTGATGAATCACCTGTAGAAATTCACAAACCCAAGAAACAGCTGGAGTTCTCGCCAAGAGGATGGGGTGGGCCAGTCAGCAACTGCCTTGAGTTTCAGGGGGTCTATCTGAATCTGTGCAGGGGAGATAATGAAACCCAGAAAGGAGACAGAGCTTCTATGGAACTCGCATTTCTCGGCCTTAACAAAGAGTTTATTTTCTAGGAGTTGTTGAAGGACCTGCCTGACATGGATGCGGTATTCATCAAGGGAGCAGGAAAATATCAATACATTGTCCAGATAAACAAAAAGGTTAACGTAGTCCCTCAGGACATCATTAACGAGGGCCTGGAAAACTGGGGGAGTGTTAGTCAGGCTGAACGGGACCACAAGATATTTGTAGTGGCCCGTGGGGGTTTTGAACGCTGTCTTCCATTCATCCCCTTCCCTGATCCTCATGAGGTGGTAAGCATTGCACAGGTCTAGCTTGGTGAAAATCTGGGCTCCCTGGAGTAACTCAAACACCGTGGTCATGAGAGGTAGGGGGTAACGGTTCTTGATGTTGATGTCATATAGCCTTCGGTAATTGATGCAAGGGCGCAAGGATTTGTCCTTCTCCACAAAAAAGAATCTTGCCCCTGCAGGAGAAGAGGAGGAACAAATAATTCCAGCTGCTAAGGACTCGGTGATGTATTTATCCAGGGCTTGCCTTTCAGAAGGAGAGAGAGAAGTTGCCCATTAAGTGGTTCAGTCCCAGGGAAAAGGTCAATTCCACAATCATAGGGCCTATGGGGAGGAAGGGAAACAGCTTGAAACTTGCTGAACACAGGTTTTAAGTCATTATACTCGGGAGGCATGTTAGAGAGGTCAGGATATTCACTAATGGTGGGCTGGAGCACCTCGGCGTGAGGGAGGGTAGATCTCAGGCATGACGATAAACAGAATTGACTCCTTCCTAAAATGGTGTTGTTAGTCCAATTGACATGGGGGTTATGTAGAGTTAGCCAGGGCAGACCAAGAACTATGGGCACATGGGGGTTGCTCATGGCGAAAAACGGGATGGATTCAGAGTGGTTGCCCAAAATTCTTAAGATGACCGGGGCTGTTTTATGGGTGATAGTGGTCAGACCAGTACCGTTAAGGGTCAGGACAGTGAGAGATGGGTTCAGAGCCAGTAGTGGAATCCCCAGGCGCTCGGCGGTGGTCGAGCAGATCAGGTTTCTGTCAGCCCCTGAATCAATGAGTGCCTGGAGGTCATGGGGTTGATTGCCATGGATAATGACCACTGGGAGTAGCGGTCAATCGGTAGGGGGCTGATTCTGGACATTGCCCACCAGGGCCCCTAAACTCACTGGTGGGCTCTTCCTTTTAAAGGGCAAGATTGGCAGTAATGCCCCAGCTGTCCGCAATAAAAACATGCCCTCATATCCCGAAGGCACTGTCGTTCCTCAGGTGAGATGTGGACTCATTCTACCTGCATTGGCTCAGTGGAGGGAATGGGAGGCTGAGGGGGAGCAAGACTAGTCCGAGTTCTTTCTTTCACCTGCTGTCTGATCTGGGAGTCAATATGACTGGCGAGGTCCATGAGACTGGGGAGATCAGGTGGCAGTTCTCGTGAGACCAGTTCATCCTTGATGGAGTCTGACAGCCTGTTCAAAAATGCATCAAACAAGGCATTCTCATTCCAGCCACAAGATGCTGCCAAAGTGCAAAACTCAATAGCATAGTCAAAAGTGGACCGGGCACCCTGCCTCAGCCCCATGATTTCTCTTGCTGCGCCTCTGCCAGACAGAGTGGTCAAAGGTTCGCCTCATCTCTTCTGTGAAATTCTTGAAGCTGGCGTAGCATGGTGCATTGGCATCCCACATAGCTGTTCCCCACTCCCTAGCTTTGTCAGTGAGGAGAGTGATGGTGTAGGCCACTCGGGAATGCTCTGTGGGGAAGGTCAGTGGTTGAAGCTCAAGGGTTAGCAAGCATTGAGATAAGAATGATCAGCAGGTACCTGGTTCTCCATCATATGGCTGTGGGGCGGGAAGTCTTGGATCCCTGAAGAGGGCTGGAGCAGGAGCTGGAGGAGCGGTAGGCAGAGGGGGTTGTGTAGGAGCAGACATTACTTGAAGCTGTTGTAGCTGAGTGGCAAGAAGATTGAGAATGTTAGAGATGGCGACAAGGTTTTGGTTCACCTGTTGGATGTCCTGTTGGTGGGTCCCAAGGAGAGCTCCCTGCTTTTGCACCGATGCTCTTAGCTGGGTGAAATCTGATGGGTCCATGCTGGCCAGACCGTGCTGTCAGAAATGGCGAGCTGAGGTGAAGTGAGGACCCAAGAACAGACTCAAGACAGGCAGTGTACAAAAGAAACTTCTTTAATGAAGTGCAGGGCAGAGGTACAACCAGGCTCAGGCAAAATTGGTGGTCAAAGAACAGGCCAAGAGGTCAAAACACAAGAGCAGGCAGGCACAGTCAGGGACAAAAACAGGACAGAAAAATCTTCACAAAAACTGAAGAAAACAGGGACAAGGGAAACCCAGGCAGAGGGAGCAAAAAACACAATCCAGAGGAACAGGCAGGTAAAACAGGGGCAAAAAACTGGACAGAAAACTAGACAAAAACATGGAACAATACAGGCAGAGGGAATCTAGAAGTCACAATACCAAAGGGCTGTAGCGAGGCGAGGAAAGTCTGCAAGAGACAGTCTAGCAACAGGAGTATCTCCAAACAGCTCTTAAGTAGGCCCTGGCTGATGGGAGAGGAGTGGTAGCAGGTGTGGGAGTGCTGCTTCAGGGAAGATGGCCTCCAGGAGGGCAGGACTGAATTCCTGTCCTGGATCCGGCCTGGAGCTGGCATGGAAGTCCCACAAACTCAGGCATGGATGGACTGGACCGGACTGTGACAGGAGTGGGACGTGACATCTTATCACTCGGGCAGTGATCTCCCCGCAGTTGTTGCTAAAACCGGTGACATGCCGTCCCGTCCCGGGTTTTAGTAATTGCCTGAGCTGAGCAATAATGGTGGAGTACTTAATATGGAGAAAATGGAGAATGAGTGGACCAGCTGTCTGATTTCTCCACTGGATATTGCTGCCATCTTGCCCTTACGTGGAAGAAGCAAATGAACAGAGAACTGAATGAACAACTGAAAGTCAGATTGTTTCAAAACAATTGGCCACAAGATCGGCCTTCAAGAAGCGAGAACACAGACGGGTAAGCTCTGAATCTCATTTGGATACAAAACAACAAAAACAACTTGTGTTTTACCTGCATTTAGATGAATACATGTAACTCGTATTGTGTATTTAAGTTACCAGTATAAGATTATTTAATTTGCTTCAGAATGTGATTGTCTCAGTTCATCTGATTATTTAATTAGCCTTTTATGTTTTATCAGTGAAAATGCATGCATGTACATGTATGTTGCATAAGTTATAATGCCTATCCTGTTTTAATGAGAGTCAACCCACAATCAGTGAAGTCAAATCAGTCTTAGTTGAGCAAGTCAGTTCTGGTATTTCTTACTTTCACCATCAATTTTTATTTATATGACTTTGGTCTATAGCTGTCAAAGGCCTCGGCCTTAAAACTGGTTACCACTGCGATGTCACGCACTCAGGGCTGGCTGGCTCAGCGGGGCAGCTCCAATGCCAACTTTGTGGTCGATTTTAACTCTCAAAAATGTATATTTTTTTATTCCCATTTATGCAGCATACAAGAGTCAAGGATGGAGATACTATCCACTCAGAAATGTATTTAAAAATAAAGGTTCTGCGTATATCCTTTAAGGTGTGAAACAGTATGAGGTCATCATTGTCATTTTTCATTTCAAAATTCTTCACACATTCCCTTTTGCGGACAGACACCCTCTTCTTCCACAGTCATGCCTTTGTAATGTGTGCAGAATGTGGTTTTGTATTGTTTTGTTGAAATATCCCTGGAAAAGATGTCATCTTGAAGGCAGCATATGTTGTTCAAAAATCTCAGTGTACTTTTCTGCATTAATACTCCATCACAGAAGTGTAAGTTACCTTTGACAAGGGCACTGACACAACCCCAGACCATGACAGACCCTGGCTTTTGGCCTTGTTGCTGGTAACAGGTGTCGTAAAGCAGAATAACACAAGATAGACCCTGCTGTTGTACGTAAATACACTTCTGCCCTTTTGTCAGTACACAGAACTGTTGCAATACATAGAAAGCATTTTACTTCTTGGCATTTTGAAATCTTAACATACTGTTGCATGTTGTCATGAATAATACTGTTGAATATGTAGCCCCATTCTCCTGCCCTGCAATCTACATTTCATGTCTTCATGAATAATAGCGGAGCTCCTGCGGAGCACCATACCTAAGAAAAAATGGTAAACCCATCGAGTCGATTTTTTGTCGTTTGTCTGTGTACGTGTACCACCACTCATACACACCGCCTAGTGGTCAGTGTTAGTACTTACCAGTCATACACACCGCCTAGTGGCCAATGTTAGTAATTACCAGTCATACACACCGTCTAGTGGCCAGTGTTAGTAATTACCAGTCATACACACCGCCTAGTGGCAGTGTTAGTAATTACCAGTCATACACACCGCCTAGTGGCCAGTGTTAGTAATTACCAGTCATACACACCGCCTAGTGGCCAGTGTTAGTAATTACCAGTCATACACACTACCGAGTGGCCAGTGCTAGCCAGTAAAGAAATAAAACAAAAGAGACTGGCTATGATATAAGAAAATTCTACAACCCAGAAACAGATGGGAGCTCCGCTTTTAGGCAGTGCCTAAATCTATATATTAGCTAAAACCACAGGAAATGCAGCTTCAAGCAGATTTAAGTGAATAAGACACCTTTCCTCAAGTTACACTCATCTAAAGTATGTATTTACTTCATCAGCAGGCTACCATGGTCTCACACTTTCAGAATAAACCTGCCAATCATTTCAGTTCCAAGTCAGCCAAAAATAGGACCAGCAACTAACTTTCTGAAAAGTCATGGATAATCCATTATTATTATTATTATTATTATTATTATTACCATCCATTATCTGTAACCGCTTATCCTGTGCAGGCTCGCAGGCAAGCTGGAGCCTATCGCAGCTGACTATGGGCGAGAGGTGGGGTACACCCTGGAAAAGTCACCAGATCATCGCAGGGCTGACACATAGAGACAAACAACCCTTCCCACTCACATCTACAGTCAATTTTGAGCCACTAGTTAGCCTTACCTGCATGTCTTTGGACTGTGGGGGAAACCGGAGCACCCAGAGGAAACCCACACAGACACAAGGAGAACATGCAAACTCCACACAGAAAGGCCCTCGTCAGCCACTGGGCTTGAACCCAGGACCTTCTTGCTGTTAGGCAACAGTGCTAACCACTACACCACCATATTATTATTATTATTATTATTATTATTATTATTATTAAAGCAGCTCATAAGGAAGTATTTTCCAGGTTGGGGTCTCTGAATATTACAACAAAAAAGGTGGAAATATCAGGAGACCTTGTAAATCCTCACAGACACATTTGACCTCTATTTCATTAAAGACAAAGTTAAAAAAGTGTGGGGAATGAAAGAGTGGGAAAAAAGAGATGTTATCTGCAGAAAACACAAAAATGAAAGTGGGTAAGTCTGTGTAAAGTTAAATTCCTAATCCTTTCTTTGTCACTGCAGCAGCTGCTAATCTTCTTGATAATGGCAGAATGTTCCCTTGGAGTAGAATCAAAAGGCCTATTTACATGTATTTAATGGCTGAGGTTTCTAATTTGCCTGCCTGTGCAGATTATCCTGACTCAAAGCGTGTAGCCAACCAAAGATGGCAATCGCTCTTCACTCCCTGTTTGTTGTTTGTTGCTCCTTACGTAACAGATCGTCGCAAATTAATATGACGGCTTTGTCTTTGTTTGGCTCTCTTGCACCAAATTAAACTGAGATGGATTAACATTCCGTCCAATTTATTATGCAAATCTGCATCGTGAATGCATTTGCATGAGAAATGCATAATATGGGTGCAGCTAGGCAAGGCCTGCTAAATGATGTCAAGACCCATTTGAGCCTTTAAAAGGCACAACAATGCCAGGCAGCCAGAGAGATGTTGGAGCTGGATGTGTAGTGGGGTTCGGGTCTTTGTTTTTTGCTCACAATAACAATTCTGTTCAAGATGAGAGACAGCCAAGCATGGATTCACAAAGCTGCAGAGTTCTCTCATAGGTACCGTCAAAATGAGAGAAGCGGAAAAGTGAAAACAATCAGCATTTGGCATGGAGGATTTGTAAACTCATATTGGCGCCGTCACTTTTTGGCATGATGACAATGCAGTATTTTCATTCTAAAGAGAAAAAAGTATAAATTCACCTGAAGACATTTGTGTCTTTGCAGATGGTAAAGAAATCTAAGGTCAGAGTTTGGATTTTTTAAAAAGATTATCACTCCCAATTATAGAGAAATTTACTTTACTTAAAGAGAGTCAGTATGTTTCCATGCACACTAATATTCCACTATTATTAGGAATATGACAATATTTGGAATTTGATACGGGTCATTAAACAGCATATTCTGTTTAGATAATCCAAATTTGGCCTTCTTCTAAATATCACAATTTCCGATTAAGATGTGGAATATACCAATATTATTCAGGTTTTACCAATATTATTACCCCAGTTTGCAAGGCTGGGGTAGAAATGTAGTTGTATGTACATGGGAAAATTAGTGATTATTATTATTATTATTATTTATTTTTTTTTTTTGCATGTAAACAGCTTAGTAGAAATATTGTCTTTTTCAGAATAAGGGCCAAAACTGGAATATTTTGTGCATGTAAATGTCGTGACTGTTTACAGGACTAGCACTCCATGACAACTAACCTAAACAAACATAAACATAAACACACACACACACACACATATATATATATATATATATATATATATATATATATATATATATATATATATATATATGCTTGCCTGCGACCCTGTAGAACAGGATAAAGCGGCTAGAGATAATGAGATGAGTTTTATTATATATACATATATATATATATATATATATATATATATATATATATATATATATATATATATATATATATATATATTCTTGATGGTATTGTAAAACCCAGCAAATGGGGGGAGGGGGAAGTGTGACTCATATATATATATGAGTTTTATATATATATATATATATATATATATATATATATATATATATATATATATATATATATATAAAACTCATCTCATTATCTCTAGCCGCTTTATCCTGTTCTACAGGGTCGCAGGCAAGCATATATATATATATATATATATATATATATATATATATGTGTGTGTGTGTGTGTGTGTATGTCATTTTCCAAGCTAATGTACAATGGAATGTCATGATAATGAACATTGGGCCATATTCAGTGTTAGCTACTTAAGTTAAAACTATGCAGGTACTTTATTTTCCAAGCTCACTATTCAGATATTAAAATCACTTCAATGTAGTTCACACAATAAAGTTGACAGATTTCATTTGATTAGAGTTGGGTTTTACAATACCATCAAGATCACTGACAAGGTTTACAAGGTTTTGGGTTTCAACTTGAAAAAAATCAGAGGATAGAAAATACGGACTGAAGAAGGAAATGAAGAAGGCACTTCCCCCTCCCCCCATTTGCTGTCCAATGCAATACAATGTAACATAAAAGTAAGAGATTGTCAGTAAAGGCATTGAGAATGATAGCGCTAGCCAAACTACAAACATGGCCACTCAGAACTACAACACCCAAACAGCACAGCGCCCTATGTCACCGGCTTATTGAAATCAGCTGTCGTTCATTCACAATTCATCAGCCACACTATTTAAGCCTTGCTCTCACACTCCTTCAGTGCGAAGTATTGTTCTGTTTTCCAGTCCATACCAAGCCTTTCTATCTCTACCTGACTCTAGTATTTCTGACCTTCGCTATCTCTCTTCGTTTACGTTACTTGTCTCTTCTATGGAGCACTTGCATGTGACGTCACATCCGATCCAGATTGTAAACAGACGTCACCTTGTCGGTCAAACACCATATTTCCGCCTTCTACTTCTGCTTCTATTTCTACTTCTACCTTTTCTTCTGGAAAACCCTACTATATACAATTCTACTACAACGTCAACTCCACTGAAAATCAATAAAACATAAGACGAGTGGAATCCTGTGTCCGAGTCCTTCCCTTTCAAATGTGGGAAACCCATGATGCTCACATACACTTGACAGTAGGCTGCCACGGGACCCTGACAGGCATGCAAAATGGATTGCTGCTATCAGGTATACCATATATACAGTAATAGTGATAGACTACTGATACTTGATCTAACTGATAATATTAAATATTCAACCATAATAGTGGATATGGCGGCGCATGATGGGGATGCTGCGACTACAAGCTCTCCCTACCTGTGCACGTTTTTTATGTTTTTTGTGTATATTTTTGCGTGTTGTTCGTCTATACCAGACTTCAATATCCACTACAACCATATGGACTTACTGGACATTGGTTTCCAGCAGAAAATGACGGTTTGTAGTGATTTCCATCACATGCACAACATTCCGGACGAGATAGCGAGACCAGCGGGGTCTCAATACTTAAGTGACTTACCCGTCCAATGAGGATTGTTATTTTCTTGTTTACAAGATGCCACATCTGAGGGGGGCTGACAAATCCTGAATTTCTGTAAAGATAACTGTCCAGAGATTTATAAGCACGCAGTGCTTCACCACTGAACAGCGAGGGAAAGTTAATGAGATAATTATACACATCTGGGTATTCCACTGGCAGTTCAATATCCACTGACACGGTCGTGAAAACTACGTCCGGTAATCGATAAGGGTCACTAATCTGTAGGTCGTTTATTTTAGACATATATCTAGTTATCTGTTCATTAGAAAAATGAGCCGTGTAGTCCGTCGGTTGAAATTGATCCATTTTGTACACGAGTGCAGCAATATTCAGCTGTGTTTTTTACCGACAAGATGGCGGCTGTTTACATTCCGGTCACGTGACTGCAAGAGGTCTATATTGCCCTGTTTGCTGATCGACCAACCCTTGCCTACCTTTTGACCATGCTTCTTGTTTTGCGATTTGGCTTCATTTCAAGTTTGCTCCCCGTTCTCCCCTGCACATGCATCCGGAAGTGCCTGCACTCTGACAGAGATAATTTAAAAACAAATGATTTTTGACAGAGATACATTAAAAACAAATGATTTTATGGTAAAATACAAACAAGATGGCTTCCATCCTTATTAATTACCAGCTAATAAAATAGCACTTGACCCAGCACACCTTATACTACTTATTATTTTTTGAACAGTTACTTGTACACACAACTTAAGGAAGTAAGAATTTTACTATGTATGCAATGGCAGTGTCATTACACTATAATGAGAATCATGAATCTTTTCTCTGATTCTAAACGAGAGTTATTTTGTTTTTGATGTTTGTCATGCCACATAATAAACATATATATATATGAGATATACCAAGGTGCACTGACAACAATTTCAACCTCTCGGCCCCTTTCCCTTCTTTCCCTTCTTTTTCTCCATCCTTTCTGCTTCTTGTGCACAGCTTAATGATGAATGCAAAATGTGTGAAAAAGCAGATGGAAGAATGAAATTTCGGTCGTCTCTTTCTGTCTCTTTCTCATTCTAGCTCAAAAATCTCAGTCTGACAAACTTGCAACTCTCTCTCTCTCTCTCTCTCTCTCTCTAAGCCCATATAGCCTGGAGCTTAACTAATTAATTTCTTTTAAGTGAGCTGGCTGGCAATGTTGGCCTGAGTCTACAGCAGGAAAAGGTCACTTCTAGCTGAAACCCACTTCCATTGACACACACTTACTCCCCCTGAACTTGTTTCTCTTACTTGAAGTTTAGCAGATTGTTAATTATCAGATTACGAGGTGGTTTTTTTTTTTATTTTTAAGGGCACTGCACTGCCCCAAGTTTAATGGATACAGAATGAGGAAGGGAAGTGAAGAGGTTTCCAGAGAGTGCATCAGACTTGGTGATTGAACCCTGAGGAAATGGAGATGATGTGACTGAATTGACGCTACTGACTTGAGTGATTTTCTAGGCAAACATATTTTGGACATTTAATCAGCATGATCTTGGACTCCAAGTTAACACGCTTGGCTTAAGAAATTTAAATAGTTGTCATTTTATGTGAATGGGAATATCTCAATGTCTCAATCCCACCAGCCAGCTCTCCCCAATAATATGACCGATACCAACCAGGAAGGGTGAAGGCTAAAGGTTCATTTATGCTCAACATTAAATACAGATATGGACGGAACCTTCTGTCCATACTCTGCTGTCATTTTGTCCATATTCACATTACATTACAGGCATTTAGCAGACACTCTTATCCAGGGCAACATACAACATACCCAGAACAGCCTGGGGAGCAGCTGGGGGTTAGGTGCCTTGCTCAAGGGCACTTCAGCCATTCCTGCTGGTCCAGGGAATCAAACCGGCAACCTTTTGGTCCCAAAGCTGCTTCTTTAACCATTAGGGCATTTAATTAATTAACAAATTAATATAATTGATTATGATTAGGCCAAGTATTTGTGAATGATTTCTGAAAGCTTATGGACATGGACCAAACAGAGCAGCACCACCAGAACTTGTGGGAGCAATGTAGCCAATATTTCAAGCGAGACAAAATTTTAAAAATGATGTAACTTTTTGAGGAGAGGTTGATGCAATTGAGAAATAAATTTTAAACATTTACCACCATCTACAACTCTGCCTCTGTCTTTGTCTCTTTCTTAACCTCCTCCACTGCTGCCATATGTTTTTATGTGAAACTTTGAACACTGAGCTGCCCTCTACTGGATGTATTGCTTGACATCCAAGTGAATGTAAAGGAAGTATGGAAGTGTGGGCAGTGATGGTTACATTGTTTGAAATGAACCTATTTATTTTTAGATGTAAAGGGAACATAAATTAGTCTTATGTGTATTTTCTTAGACAGGTCAAGCCAGCCAATAACATCTTTTTGATCTACTGCTCATGATGTGTCACAGGGCAGTGTAACAAACTCAGATGAAAGTACTATCCACCCCATTCTGCATACATGAACACACAGATGCCAATGATTGGCTACTGTCAGTGTGATTGACAGGGAAGAGACTATACTATCCTTCCCACCCAGAGAGCCTAGCATTGGATAGTAATGGTATTATTGGGATTCAAACTTGCAATCTCCTTACAATAAGTAGGTGCAATCTCCTTAAGTAGGTGAAGGACAGGAACAATGGAATTATTATTTTTTTACTCTTTGAACCCACCTTCCATTTCCAGTCATGTACATAAAGCACACACCGGAAACTATGGAGGCCAGAAGAGTTCCATTAAAATTAACATTACCAAGAAAAATCAGGACACGACTTTCAAGTAACGAGGAAGACTGTTTATAAAGGTATTGCCTTACTTTATTATTTAAATCTGGATATTGATGATTGACGTGTGCTATGGGAGATAACATTACCTCGCAAATATATAAATATGTAGCTGGCATTATGTCAGTATGTTCAATGCTTACCAGGTTCTACCATGTTTTCCTTTCCCAACAGACTGAAATTTGGATGGAGAAAAGCAAATGTTGGGGAATGTCTACAACAGGAGGCCCTTGTGAACACAGAGGAGTAGTCTGGACCATTTTCCAAACTGGTTTTCTCAGCCACATGACACTTTTGGAGAAACCATACCATAACACCCTAGATATTTTGCAGGTTATTTGTATGAGTAAGAAATAAATTTAAAAAAGACTATTGGTCCTTTAATCATTTCCATCTCGAGTTTCTTTCCATTTTTTCATCTCTCCAGTTATCCCTGTAGATTCAGTTGTGCCATGTACACAAGCAAGCACGTAAGCAGTGACATTTGTCGCACTCTCTCCTGTGAATTTGGGCTTATTGATTCAGAAAGAGAGGGTGTGCTGTTCCTGCAGTACCACCAGCAATCAGGAAACAGGCTCTTTAAGATTGCTTAAGGACTGAATATGATTCTGAACAGAACTCATATCTGTCATTAACGACACTAGCCTTTTCCCACATTTAGATTTAACCATAACCTACTAAATCTTCTTTTAGTATGGAAGTTTTCCTTTTAAAATTTGTTTCCCCATGATTAGTAAAAAGGGCTAGAAAAAAACACCTTTTGGTGAAGTTGCTTCATCTCATGCTGAAAAAAATTAGAAAAATCCAACCTTTAATTGAAATAAATGTATTCAGAGAAAAACAAATCCCTCAAGAAATAATTATTTTAATCGAAAATATGTGTCCCTATTATTGTCACCCCTACATTTAATATATTATACAACCTCCCTTTGACAGTAAAACAGCACTGAGTTTCTTATATAACATTTTATAAGGTTGGAGATACACAGCAGGGCATCTGAAACCATTCCTCTTTGCACAATCTCTCCAGATCATCCAGGGTCCTTGGCCTTCTCTTGTGTTCTCTCCTCTTCAGCTCAGCCCACAGGTTTTTAATGGGGTTCAGGTCAGGGGACTGAGATGGCCGGGGCAGAAACTTGATTCTGTGGTCAGTGAACCATTTTTGTGTTGATTTGGACATATGCTTCAGATCATTCTCCTGCTGGAAGATCCAGTGACGACCCAGTTTTAGTTTCCTGTCAGAGGCAGCCAGATATTGATGTAAAATGTCCTGGTATTTCATGGAGTCCATGATGCCATGCACCCGAACAAGGTTTCCCAGGCCTTTGGAGGAAAAACAGCCCCAAAACATTACAGAACATCCACCATGTTTTACAGTTGGGATTGGGTTCTTTTCATTATAGTCATCTTTCTTTTTACACCAAACACACCTTCAATGTTTATTGCCAAAAAAGCTTCCAAAAAGTTTCAGGTACTTGTGTTTCTGGTTAACTGACAGAAAAGGCTTTTTCTCTGACAAACCTTCCAAATAATCTGTTGGCATGTAGGTGACATCTGATGGTGGTTTTGGAGACTTGGAAACTCCAAGATTTTACATTTTCTTGTAATTCACTAACAGTGATCCTTGGGGGATTTTTTTTTTTTTGCTTCTTTTACCCTCCTCCTCACTGTATGTGGGGGCAAAATAAACTTGGGTCCTCTTCCAAACAGTTCCAATTGGTGTCCACTTTTTTTTTATTATTATTGCTTTAACAGTAGAAATAGACATTTTCAGGTGAGTAGCTATTTTTATAACCATTCCCTGACTTACGGTATAAAGGCCAACACGCTTCTACCTTGTTTGATTTATGTGTTCTCTTATCTTTCCCATGTTGTTGGATGACTAAGGGAATCTGGCCTGTGTGTCACTTCATATTTTAACCCCAGTTAATCAGGAAGTCATGGATTACAGCTTGAAAGTTCCTAAACACTCCAATCAATTCAAAAATATACAATTTAAATGGGAAACATGCTTCAGTTACATTGTGTTCATGATCATATCCAGGGGTGACAATAATAGTGGCACATGCATTGTTGTTGAAAATAATTATTTCTTGATGAGGGATTTGCTTTCTCTGAATAAATGTATTTCAATTAAAGGTTGGATTTTTCTCATTTTTTCAGCGTGAGATGAAGCAACTTCACCAAAAAGTGGATGTTTTCTAACCCTTTTCACTAATTTTTACAAGGGGTGCCAATAATTGTGGAGAGCTGTGTATGTTTTCAAAAGTTTTACAGCAAAACTGCAAACCTTTACAACTTGTGACAAAAGTGAAATTCATACTGACAAACTATTTTAACTTGTCAGAATGTTCTGGTTGCAGGAACTATTAGTTCATTGAAGTAGAGCCCTGCATTCCCGCGGGAGTCCCGTGGGACTCGCGAGACCCGCCGCAAAGCAGTGCGGCGCGGGACAAATTTTGAAAGCTCATTGTGGGCGCAGGCGGGACCGGAAGTGCACATATGCACGCGCGGGTGGGAGCGGTGATAAGCTGTAGTCCTGCTAACTAAAAACATGTTTGAAATAAAATTTATAAATTATTAATTTATGTCTATCATTTATAATTTGTGCTGGATATTTTATTTGGCATTAATAAAAACATTTTAAGATGCCTAAATTTGCAGAGAGAGTCAGATTGCCAGATTGAGTGAGGAATAGCATCTTAAATTTGCCTTTGATCACTCTAATGACCTGCAGTTCACACCTAGCTAGCAAGAGAACCATGAGTGAAGTGATTTACTGCTTACGTTAGTCTACAACTCTAATCAGAGAGACAGGTTACACAGTGACGGTAGGCTTGACTCAATGCTATCCCAGAAATCCTTCCTGTAATATGCAAATTTGGCTGTCCAATCAGAGGCGGCCAAATTTGCATATTACAGGAAGGATTTCTGGGATAGCATTGAGTCAAGCCTACCGTCACTGTGTAACCTGTCTCTCTGATTAGAGTTGTAGACTAACTCAAACAGTAAATCAATTCACTTCTTTTATTAGCTCTGCTTTGCAATAAAAAACAAACAAACAAACAATCCACACCATTGGTACAAAGCAAGCCCATTCACTTTTTTATGCTGATCAGAGAATTACAATGGTTTCTCATGTGATAAAAATGTATGCTTTGCGATTAAATATTTTAATTGCTTGACAGCACTAATTATTATTATTAGAAACACTACATGCTGAATTCAGAAACAAGGTAAATAATAACAAACGTGAACGTGAGCTGTAGATATTTATGCTCAAATCCACTCAAAGTAGGGGGCGGGGCACCATCACGCCGTGTCAAGACAAGAACTTTCCTGAGAAATAACGCGAACGTCTGCATCATGCAGGATTTGTGGGCGGGAGCGGGACAAAATATGGCAGGTGCAGGTGTGGGCGGGAGCGGGACTGAAAATCATAATTTTTTTGTGGGCACGGGCGGGAGCGGGACTGAAAATCATAATTCTTTGCAGGCGCGGGCGGGAGCGGGACTGCACAATGCGGGCGCGGGCGGGAGCGGGACTGAAAAATCCGACCCGCGCAGACCTCTACCTTGAAGATTAAGCCTGTGAAGTGTTCTGGGTGTTCTTTTGTTTATTATAAAATCACATTAACACTTTTTACAACACTGCACCAACATTTTCGGTTGGAGAAGCTTTAGCAGTTTCCATAATGTTATTCCGTGCTAAAATTAGGTTTACCATCATTTTAAAAAGAACTTATTTTCTTTTTAAATTCTCAAGAGCTGAGTGTTCATAAACTGTGATAAAGTGTTGATGTTTTTCCAGCATGGCTGAACTGGAACTTAGTGGATGAGGCGAAATGTAATCCCAGTGTCTTTTTCATCATATGGATTTCTCTCACTAATTTACTAAATACATCTAAGATGATGCAACATAAAAGAGACTATTTAAAAATGAAAATATCGAAACAAAAAAGTGCAATGCAGTGAAGCACTGAAATAAACATCTAATAGGAGTCTAACATAGTTGTTCCAGTATAGCGCTTCATGAATAGTCCTAGTTGTAATATTATAGTAGAAACAGCAAATGTGGTTTCATTTGACAATATGGCTTCCACACTCATTATTTAGCTTATAAAATAGCACTTGATCCCACACCTCCTATGGCTCCAGTTCTCTTTGCTATCTTTTTTTCACTCGTGTTGCAGTATGCATTCAAAGACCTTGATAAGGATGTTAAGTTTGAATTTTGTACAAGTGGTGGGCTTTTTAACCACCAGTGTTTCAAAGCCAAAACACTGAAGCAAACATGCATTATTCATGATCTTTTATTTGCTGATGATTCAATGCGTTTTACTTTTCTCTATTTGTTTTGTTTCTTGTTTGCACTGTCTACTATTTGTAGCTCCTTTTACTTCTTCTGTTTGTTTTGATGTTGTTCTGTATTGTATACTTTTTTTTAACAAGTATGTGTTTATATTGTCTATATGTACTCCCAGGGCTCCCTTGCAAAAGAGATTTAATATCTCAATGGGATATCACCTGGTAAAATAAAGGACAAATAAAAAAATAAATAAATGACACAAGTGGCAACATCTATTGAGGAGGCACAAGAATTTGTCAATTGCTTCTCTATTGCCTGTAAGGCCTTTGGCTTAACCATCAGCATCACAAAAACTGAAGTTATCCATTAACCAAAGCCAACTCCGAAATAAGTTAAGGGTGTTAAACAAAAACCACCAGTTCATAAATTCCCAGCCATCCCTATTACTATTGAGGGTAAAGATTTGAAGTATGTGAAACTGTTCAAATACTTGGGCAGTAAAGACAACTACTCTGTCTCTTTAGATGATGAGATTGTCAACCGAATAGCCAAAGCTACTGATGCTTTTGGCAAACTTCATCATCACTTATGGGATGTTCGGGAAATTTCACTGAAAATACAAGTTAGTGTCTATCGTGCAATTGTTCTCACAACCCTGCTCTACAGTTCAGAATCCTGAACTCCATATAGATCACACATAAGCCAACTCAACATTTTTCATAAATGCTGTCTCTGTGTGATATGTAGCTTCACTTGGCAAGATAAAATCTCTAACCCTGATGTCTTCAGCAAATGTGACGTTGGTGGCATTGAAAGTCTTCTAATGCAGTCACAACTCAGATGAGCTGGTCATGTCATTAAAATGAGTGATGACAAGATCCCTAAAATTCTCATGTTCAGTCAGCTTTCTTATGACAAACTAAATGTAGGCAGACCTTGGCTGCGCTACAAAGACAAGCTTAAATACAAACTTAAAGCTATTGAAATCCCTCCTGAAGTGTTGGAAGTCTCCACTGAAAATTGTTCATACTGAAGAAGGCTTTGCCACAAAGGTACCAAAAACTTTGAAAACAACGATCTCAGAAAATTCCGAGCCAACACAAAATCTCAGGTCAGTGTATCAGCACCACTACTTGATAATCCTTTCACATGCCCCACTTGTGGAATTGTTTGCAAATCTTGAGCAGGACTGGTGTTTCACACAAGGCACAAACACCATCCATTATCTGTAGCCGCTTATCCTGTACAGGGTTGCAGGCAAGCTGGAGTCCCAGCTGACTATGGGCAAGAGCTGGGGTACACCCTGGACAAGTCACCAGGTCATTGCAGGGCTGACACATAGAGACAAACAACCATTCACACTCACCTACGGTCAATTTAGAGCCACCAATTAGCCTAACCTGCATGTCTTTGGACTGTGGGGGAAACTGGAGCACCTGGAGGAAACCCACGCAGACACAGGGAGAACATGCAAACTCCACGCAGAAAGGCCCCCATCGGCTGGGCTCGAACCCAGAACCTTCTTGCTGTGAGGCAACAGTGCTAATCACTACACCACAATGCCACAGGCACAAACACAAGTTTGAATATTAACCTATCAGACCCTCATATGTTGAACATGATGGAAAAGTCCATCATCATATATATATATATATATATATATATATATATATATATATATATATATATATATATAAATTACATTTAATTGTGCTTGCAAATCAAAATAGCTGTGAGATACTAAATGGAAATTATAATGTGCACTGGATATATGCTATTTAATTTGCTATTTTAATATATAATAATGGTAATGATTTGGTTAATTCCATGTGCTCACTTTAAATTAATTCATAACGTTATCCATTAAAAAAAGTCCTTGAGTTTAGTAATGTAAATTTTTTTTCCTATGTGAATATCCAGTGAGGAAGATACATCCTCTTCTCCTTCATCTCTGAGCTCCCTTACCCTCCTTTTAGCCCTCTCTACGTAACTGCACCCACATTTTCTACATCATGTTGCTTTTTTACATTTTGCTTCTTCCAGAATAACTTTACTGACATCAACTGACCCCTGCCTGGGGGCCACTGATGTTCCTGTGGAGAAAACAACCTAGATAAACAAGTAAAAAAGTGGATCTGATGCCCTTCAGATGGCCCGTGTCGAATTTGTGTTGCTAACGTACTATTAATTCATACTTCTTAGTCAGAGGAGAGTCAAGAGTATAGCTGGGAGCTTCTGCAACTAGATTTAGTGGGGCAAGAGAGTCATCAGGCTATGTCTTGAACTTGAGGGAGAAAGAATTGGTCAGACAAGGGCGTCCTGAGCCTTCAGTCACATTACACTGTGCGCTTTCCTTCGAGTCACTTTTCTTATTTCACTCATACACACAAGACACTCAGCTGTCCATGAGTATAGCTGGAGGGTAGAACTCTGAGGGAGAAAGTGAGCAAGCGGAAGGAGTGAGTTGGACGTTATTTTCTGCTTTTTGTCCTCTGTCTTGGCAGGGAAAGCTGAATGTTTGAGCAAGCCAAAAGTGTCTGTAGCTAAAGAGAGAGAGGGCCCAATTACTGCCATCTCATCACTTAGTACATATGTGTTTTATGAATAGACAGAGAGAGAGAGAGAGAGGGGCCAATTACTTCCTTCCCATCACTTAGTGCAGATCTGTCTTCCTATGTGGATAAGGAGTGATAGTGACTATAGAATCTGTTCTGGAACACAGACATACAGGGCAAAAGAAAGAAGGCTCCTAAAGAGTGAGTAGAAAGTGAGCAAAATGGAGAAGGAGAATGTGAGTGTTCCACTTTATTACAGCATGGATACAAAAGATTGAAAGAAGGGTAGGGGTAAGAGAATGCCAGGAGAGGCAGAGTGTAAAGGGTTTTTCACACTCCGGATGACAAATCACTTGCAGCTGCACCCGTCTCTCTGAGCTTGCTCTATAAAAGGTCAGAATACACAATCTCCGCTCAGCTTTCCATATACCAGTGTGTGCTAACCATAATCACAACAAAGCTAAGCACAGCTAGTGCATGTCTGACACAGACTGCTCTGTTATTTTAAGCCTGTTCGATGTACAGTTTTTCCCTGGAAATCAAATCGATTTGTGTGTTTTTTTTTTTTTTATGACCTTATTCATGATAGTTCAGTAAGTAAACATATCATTCAAGCTTGCACCTGGGATAAGAGTTAGCTAGTTACCACACATTATTTTAGCCTTCAAGGATAGGTATGAATGTAACCAGAAATAAGCACACTCATAGGCTAGTTAGCTCCATCCTTAGTCAGTTACATCCATCATGGTGATTTAGTAATGCTCTACTATGCATGTTTACATTTATTTTCCACTTCTGTCAAATACTGTAGGATTACTAGCAGGTTAGCTAGTGAACTGGAAATGTAGGCCAGTGCTAGCATGATTTATATTGTTGCAAGCTCCAAATCTGTGTTGTGGCTTGGGAAAACTATCAACACAGTGGCAATTTAACATGTTTCATGGTCATTTCAGGTTGTTCTGACCTGAAATAGTTTTTTTCCCCTTCAATTTTCCTTCCACTGAAAGATATCAACATACTAATTGCATCACAAGTAAAATTCACAGTCCTTCCCATGCCACAAGGCACATTGGGCGGTGCCAATCTCTGTTTCAGTAGCCCTCCGCCTCTTGCCTATTAGGTATCTGATCATTTAGCACAAAAGTCTTTTCACACAAATTTAAAGTAATTTAGCACAAATCTAAAGCCTTATATAAAACAATGGGATAGATGGTGAAGATTTACACTTTTTCAATCCTATTGTTCCTTTTAATTGAGCATGTACAAGAAACAAGTGTTGCTGCAACGGTAAACATCAAAGTTTCATGTGCCAAAGTTAAAAGATTTAATGACCTGTTACGGCTACATCAACCATGGTAAATTTCACTTTCACCGAGTGATCTAAAAATCTTGGTGGAAGAACAATGGGACTTCGATCTTCTGCAAAAGGACTTTTGATTTTTGCTAAAAGACTTGTGCGAAAGGACTTTTGTGCTAAATGACCGTAAACCACCAATTACATAGCTAGGGTTACAGTGGGGGGCTAGTCCTCTGGTAACCGTGAGAGTTTGACTCCTTACTCACATCTTGTATTGCAGCGTGCCTCACTAGATGGCAGTAGGTACCATTTTTAATGATGGGCTTTGGTATGACCCAACTGCAAGTAGAACTCACAATCTTCCAGTCAAGAGGCGGACACACTAACCACTAGGCCGACTCTCAGTAGTGCTAAACAGTCAAAGCATAATTGTTTTCCAAAATACTTACATTTTCCTCATCTGCACTTTTGCCACAGACAGTTGATATTGATCCCCCTTTTAGGTACAATTTCATTGAGAGTCCTGCATTGTACATGCTCAGGTTGTTAAAGCAGTCTGATACAAAGCAATCAGAGCTCCCCTCTTTATATAAGAAGGGCAGCAAAATCTGAACTGCTTGTTGATTCACATATTTTCTGATCTAGGCAGCCCCCCCCCCAAAAAAAAAAAAAAAGACTGGGTTGTCTTATTTCAGAGTTTGTATCAGAAAGTACTTTACCAAAATAATGCCCTAGGACCTTTTTGGGTCATCCCCAAATCCTTCCCTGAACAACTTTATCATTCAACATTTTGTCAGTAGACCTTTTTATGCTTTTACTCCATAATCACTTGTTATTCATTTATCACTCACTCATTTATTTAAGTATAAATGCAAGTACAACTACACACCTAATTATTGCTTATTGCTTTATTATACCGTACATTATGAATTATTAAGGAACTAGAAGGGCACTTGGTAGAGTGCATACCTCCACCAAGCCACATATTATCAACATCAAAATCAAATCACTTGAAACTAAGATACAGTAATACTAAAGCTGTACACCAAATCTCATCAAAATCCATTCACTACTTTTTGAGTTGGGAAAAGACAAAAAATACTGGATCTGCATACACATCTGGATTGGCATCAAAATCTAAACAATTATTCCTTGGCCCATGGCTCAACTTTCCTCCAAATTTCAACACAATCCGTTCACTATTTTTTGAGTTACATTGGGAACAGGCAAACAAACAAACGGAGGTAAAAACATAACCTCCTCCACGAAAGTTGGCAGAGGTACTAAAAGAGTCCTTAATAATGTTAATGTCATCTCTATATTACCTCAGTTATTGTCTCAGGGACTATTTTAACTGGATTTAATATTATCCTGAGTTGACAGGCTATAAAAAGTAAGTGCCTCATTTGCCTCTACATGTGTAACCTATGGAGAAACTGCATTAGTGATACATTCTCAAGTTTATAATGGGAAATGAGGTCAGTTTGATTATCATGATCACCCACATCAGGCTATCTAGTCTTTTACTCTGCACTCACCATATTGTATCAGATCGCTAAATTGTTTACTGCCAACTGTAATGGTTTCACTTGAAGCATCAGGCTTGAGTGATATCCACATAAGCTAGCGACAAAACCCTTAAAATCAGCAGCAGAAACTGAGAAGAGCAGTTGTTTGCCAGAATTCAGCCATACTGAGGACACAAGGCAGTGGGCAGAAACAACAATAACAACAACACTATAATAGGGTTTTATTCTGGTACTTCTTGATACTGCCACCATTTTACAACAGTATCTTATGGAGATGAGAGTTGTGATAGTTCTGACCGTGACATTATCATGGGTTTGTCATGGTTTGTATTTCCTTCAGTTTGAGTATGCTTAGTATCAGTTCAATTGTCTTCATGAGACAGATGCCAATGTGAACATCTCATCTCATCTCATCTCATCTCATCTCATCTCATCTCATTATCTGTAGCCACTTTATCCTGTTCTACAGGGTCGCAGGCAAGCTGGAACCTATCCCAGCTGACTACGGGCGAAAGGCGGGGTACACCCTGGACAAGTCACCAGGTCATCACAGGGCTGACACATAGACACAGACAACCATTCACACTCACATTCACACCTACGGTCAATTTAGAGTCACCATTTAACCTAACCTGCATGTCTTTGGACTGTGGGGGAAACCGGAGCACCCGGAGGAAACCCATGCGGACACGGGGAGAACATGCAAACTCCACACAGAAAGGCCCTCGCTGGCCACCGGGCTTGAACCTGGATCTTCTTGCTGTGAGGCAACAGCGCTAACCACAACACCACCATGCTGCCCCAATGTGAACATAATTGGAGAAAATGTATGATTGGGTACAATATCATAACCATGTAAACAATGTATAACCTTAACTGACTCATTTTTAGCTTCAGATAGAACTTTAAAATCCCAAGATCTGGAGATGATGTAAAAGAGAAAGTGTTCTTGATCCAAGAGAAACAAATATAAGGAAACATTTCACTTTCAAGAACTGGCCCAAACTCACTAAAAGCTTGCTCTGAAAGACAGTGCATATGATGGTATAATTACAGTGGTGCTTGAAAGTTTGTGAACCCTTTAGAATTTTCTATATTTCTGCATAAATATGACCTAAAACATCATCAGATTTTCACACAAGTCCTAAAAGTAGATAAAGAGAACCCAGTGAAACAAATGAGACAAAAATATTAGACTTGGTCATTTATTTATTGAGGAAAATGATCCAATATTACATATCTGTGAGTGGCAAAAGTATGTGAACCTCTAGGATTAGCAGTTAATTTGAAGGTGAAATTAGAGTCAGGTGTTTTCAATCAATGGGATGACAATCAGGTGTGAGTGGGCACCATGTTTTATTTAAAGAACAGGGCTCTATCGAAGTGTGAGCTTCACAACACATGTTTGTGGAAGTGTATCATGGCATAAACAAAGGAGATTTCTGAGGGCCTCAGAAAAAGCATTGTTGATGCTGATCAGGCTGGAAAAAGTTACAAAACCATCTCTAAAGAGTTTGGACTCCACCAATCCACAGTCAGACAGATTGTGTACAAATGGAGGAAATTCAAGACCACTGTTACCCTCCACAGGAGTGGTCAACCAACAAAGATCACTCCAAGAGCAAGGCGTGTAATCGACGGCGAGGTCACAAAGGACCCCATGGTAACTTCTAAGCAACTGAAGGCCTCTCTCACATTGTCTAATGTTAATGTTCATGAGTCCACCATCAGGAGAACACTGAACAACAATGGTGTGCATGGCAGGGTTGCAAGGAGAAAGCCACTACTCTCCAAAAAGAACATTGCTGCTCGTCTGCAGTTTCCTAAAGATCACGTGGACAAGCCAGAAGGCTATTGGAAAAATGTTTTGTGGATGGATGAGACCAAAACAGAACTTTTTGGTTTAAATGAGAAGCGTTATTTTTGGAGAAAGGAAAACACTGCATTCCAGCATAAGAACCTTATCCCATCTGTGAAATATGGTGGTGGTAGTATCATGGTTTGGGCCTGTTTTGCTGCATCTGGGCACCGGATGGCTTGCCATCATTGATGGAACAATGAATTCTGAATTATACCAGAAAGTATGTGTTTATTATTTATTATGTGTGTATTATATGTTGGTGGGTTTCCTCACATGAACTGCTTGCTTCAGGTCCTTCCACAACATTTCAATTGGATTAAAGGATATGGGACATGAAACATAAATGCACGCTATATCAGTTTCTTTCCATTAAAAATATGAATTAATTGCATCAACAAATACAAAATCATCTATTAAATTCAGCAAAATCGTTATATTCGTGATGATTATATGGCATTTCTGCTCGACTTCCGATATGCATTTTCTACAACCGGAAGAGCCGCTGTCACGTGATCATACGTCACAAAAACTTTCGGGCACAGCAGAAGCGGGTAGATGAATGGAGAAGTGGATGACAAGAAAATTGTTTTTATAGTCTTTAACGTACATTGAACATCATGGTGTATTGTGCCGCTTATGGTTGCAATAATTCCAATGGGAAATGCCCTGGAGTAAGTTTTTTTGCATTCCCCAAGGACCCGAAGCTGAGGAAAGTGTGGGCTCACCTGCGCATGCGCAGTAGTGATGTGTCGGTCGCGAACGATCCGGTTCAAAGAGCCGGCTCTTTGAAGTGAATGACGGGAGCCGGCTCTTCGGTGGGAGCCGAGTTGGGGAGCCGAATTAGTTTTTTGTCCTTAGGTGCCTCAGAGAGAGAGACTTTCACAAAAAAAGTTGCTGTCCGATTGCGTTTTTGTGTTGTCTATTACCATTCAAAGGAAAAAAGGTAGCATGGTGTACGCCTACTTTTTTTGGTTGGGGGGGTTGATGTCATTCACAGCTGTGAAAATACGAAAATTGGTGTAATGCTTAAAGCTGTGGAGCGCAGGGGAGAGGAGTCTAATATTTTATTTAATATTTTATTTAATAAAATATTTTGTTGCACATTGTTCTGTGTTTGTTAAAATAATTTCCAACTTTGCTTCATAGTTTCTTAGACCTGATTTATACTTCATAATTTATTTTGTGGCATTTTGTTCAAGGTCGAGTGTGAAATAAAGCCATAAAGGATAAACAGTTGATGTCTTCTGTGTATTTTATATTGGTAATATAACACAGTTTTGCATTATGTTTGTGAGAAAATAATTTATTAATTGGTAAGCAAGTTTTATTTCTATAGCTAGAACATTGTTACACTGCTATACTTTACAAAGCTTTACAATGGCTACAAAAACTAAAAAATAAAATGGAAAATATCCTATTGATAAAATATAAATAATAATGTAATTAATTAACTAGTTAATTGCAGCAATTAAATCAAAAATAAAATCTCAGGAGCCGTTTGGGAGCCGAAAGAGCCGGCTCCTTATAGTAAGAAGAGCCAAAAGAGCTGGCTCCCGAAAAAGAGCCGAAATTCCCATCACTAATGCGCAGTAGGCTTCGCGCATGCGCAATAGGCTTAGTAGGACAAATCCAAGAGGTAGGATAACTTTACAGAACACCTGTTGAAAAAACTTTGCACCTACTGTTTCCCACAAACTGTGTTCGGACCATTTCACTGAGGATTCTTTCAACATTAATACTCAGGTACTGAGCGATATTAATTGCCAAGCCAAATTTAAGAGGCTACTTAAAGATGGAGCCGTTCCCAACGTCCCAATTCAGGAACAAGACGGCGGAGTGAAACCCGAAGTGCTACGGCCACCACGAGGTGCATTCGCTAAGCGACTGAAAGCCGAGGTAAGGATTAGTATTATAATTTTGGGTGTATCAATTATTCATTATCATAATTCTGACTCGTTTAGCCATTTTGAATGTTTTCATCTCGGACTCTGGAAGCATTGTATCTCAATCAATCTTGAAAAATATCAGCAAAAAAAACCTAGCTTGCAACAGACTTTAGCTAGATCTATGATGAACTTTCAATGTATGATACAAAAATAATACTTCTTTCAACAGATCATTAGCCTTTGAGCAGAATTGTTTTTAACTTACCAGGAAGTGTTATCGAGCCAACCGCTTTCAGTTTCATGGGGATTGAATGAACCCTCACTCTCAGAATCATCTGACCCGTCAGAGTAAAGACAAGATCCATGTTCATGTGAATTTCCAGCTATCGGTTCGAATTGATAGGGTCTAACTTCACATCTCTGTGAAACATCGGGAATATCACTGTCGATGGTGTCCATTTCGGTAACCTGTTTACATTAGATTCCCAAGCGCTGGCTCCTTGAAAAGTTTTTGTTACGTCATGGGTCACGTGACCACCTAGCTCATTAACGAATCCTTGTTTTACGCTGATGTCTAAAAAAAGTTGAATAATGTGATGATTTTCACATTTTTGACGCCCTGCAGTGATTTAGATGGCATTTCTTATGTCCTTTATACATAATTATGCCCAGAAAAAAATCCAATTTTTTTTGTGAAAGTCTCTCTCTCTCTCTGAGGCACCTAAGGACAAAAAACTAATTCGGCTCCCCAACTCGGCTCCCACCGAAGAGCCGGCTCCCGTCATTCACTTCAAAGAGCCGGCTCTTTGAACCGGATCGTTCACGACCGACACATCACTACTGCGCATGCGCAGGTGAGCCCACACTTTCCTCAGCTTCGGGTCCTTGGGGAATGCAAAAAAACTTACTCCAGGGCATTTCCCATTGGAATTATTGCAACCATAAGCGGCACAATACACCATGATGTTCAATGTACGTTAAAGACTATAAAAACAATTTTCTTGTCATCCACTTCTCCATTCATCTACCCGCTTGTGCTGTGCCCGAAAGTTTTTGTGATGTATGATCACGTGACAGCGGCTCTTCCGGTTGTAGAAAATGCATATTGGAAGTCGAGCAGAAATGCCATATAATCATCACGAATATAACGATTTTGCTGAATTTAATAGATGATTTTGTATTTGCTGATGCAATTAATTCATATTTTTAATGGAAAGAAACTGATATAGCGTGCATTTATGTTTCATGTCCCATATCCTTTAAAGAAGAACAAAGTTAATGTTTTGGAATGGCCAAGTCAAAGTCCTGACATTAATCCAATCGAAATGTTGTGGAAGGACCTGAAGCGAGCAGTTCATGTGAGGAAACCCACCAACATCCCAGAGTTGAAGCTGTTCTGTATGGAGGAATGGGCTAAAATTCCTCCAAGCCAGTGTGCAGGACTGATCAACAGTTACCGGAAACATTCTTGACTACATAATTGTTCACAGAAAAGACATACTCGATGCATGCAAGGGGCTGAATGCTGGACAGACTACAGACTCATGTGTGCCTGTATGGCTATCACAGTCTGTAAGATCCAAAGGTGTCGTTGTGCAAAGTCACTTAAGCGCATCGACATCTCCAAACTAAAGATCCCTGGGAAGCTCATAGAATACCAAGAAGCAGTACGATTAATTAACCTAAACAAGGATGACGTATGTGCAAGTTTTAGCAAACAGCTCTATGATGCTGGTTCCTCAGAGTTAGGATTTTTTAAAAGGAAACAAGAGGACTGGTTCCAAGAAAACATTGGGTTAGCATCAAGGTTACTTGAAGAAAAGAAAGTGGTGTATGATGAGCTTTTGTCTTGTCATGTGTCAGGGCATGAACAGGATAAGCTTGAGAAGGATTTTAAGGAATGCAAGGCCAACGTCCAATGAGAGCTGAGAACAGCGAAGGATACATGGTGGCAGGATGGCAGGACAAAGCTCGTGAAATACAGGCATCTGCCCCATCCCAATGCGGCGTGGCGATGTAGCTTACAGCAGGTTATGGTCGGTGAACTGCTGGTTGTCCAGGTGGTGCTCTGAAAACAGTGTGGGCTTTATAGATAATTGGGTTAATTTTGAGGGCACTGCTGGCCTGTTAGGGCAGGATGGTATTCATCCCACTCGGGAAGGTGCTGCTCTCATTTCCTGCAGCATAGGTCATAGTCTCAGAACAGGCCTAGTTAATTTCTGACAATCCAGAGCCAAGGCCAGGGAGCAGACGAACAGACTAAACCAATTGTCTGCTAGCTGCACAGAGTCATCATTCAGGGTCCACTACATCGAGACTGTGTCTGTTCCCCGAGCTCAACAAAAAAATAGAAATATTCAGAGAGTTTGTTCCAGTAACCTAATCAATATAAAATTAGATCATACTGACTGTACAGCTGCTGCCAGCACCTTTGATCTAAAGGTGGGGCTATTAAATATTAGATCTCTTACATCTAAAGCACTAATGGTTAATGAACTCATTACTGATCAGGAGTTTAATGTACTTTGTTTAACTGAAACATGGATTAAGCCAAATGAATATATAGCATTAAATGAAGCGAGTCCTCCTGGATACAGTTATATACACCAGCCTCGTCTAATTGGTAGAGGAGGAGACGTCACAGTTATTTATAATGATTATCTAGGTGTAACACAAAAACCTGGTTATAAATTTAATACATTTGAAGTTCTTCATACTAATATAATGGATGTAGCCTCGAAAAATAGGTCTACCCAGTTAATTCCGTTACTTATTATTTACAGACCCCTGGGGCCATATTCTGAGTTTCTTTCTGAATTTGCAGATTTTATCTCAGATCTGGTTATTTCCTTAGACAAAGCTTTAGTTGTTGGAGATTTTAATATTCACTTCGATAACCCAGAAGACCCTTTGAAAACAGCATTTGTGTCCATTTTAGATTCAGTAGGGATTAATCAGAATGTCATAGGACCGACCCATAATGGTGGTCACACCCTCGATCTCATACTAACATTCGGGTTAAATGTAGAAAATATAGTCATACTTCCACAGTCTGAAGTTATCTCAGATCATTATCTCATCTCATTCAAAATATGTCTGAGTAATATATATGCACCTCACCACGCTACTGTATTAAACGTACATTCACGTCAACTACTGCACAGAGCTTTATAAATGATCTCCCAGAGTTATCAACTTTGATTGGGTCACTGTCAGCCCCTGCAGAACTTGATCAGGCAACTGAATGCTTAGAGTCAACGTTCCTCCATAACTTTCGATAATGTAGCTCCTCTTAAACGGAAAATGGTCAGAGACAAAAAATTAGCACCCTGGTATAATGATGACACACTTTAAAACAGACCACTCAAAAATTGGAACGTAAATGACATCAAACAAAATTGGTAGTGTTCAAATTAGCGTGGAAGGAGAGCTTCTTGAAGTATAGAAAAGCTCTTAGTGCTGCTAATCTAATCTAATCTAATCTAATCTAATCTAATCTAATCTAATCTAATCTAATCTAATCTAATCTAATCTAATCTCCTCCCTAATAGAAGATAACAAAAATAATCATAGATTCCTATTTAATACTGTAGCAAAATTAACCTGGAATAAGTCCACTATAGACACATGCACACCTGTAGTATGTAGTAGCAACGACTTCATGAATTTTTTTAATGACAAAATTGAGAATATCTGACAAAAAATTCAAACTACTAATTTAAGGTCAGACAATGTAAGTGACCCTGTAGTTAACAATACAACTGTATCAGATCAGCAATTAGAATGTTTTACTCTCCTGAGAGAAACTGAATTACTTTCATTAATCTTGGCATCAAAAGCCTCAACTTGTGTACTAGATCCCTTACCTACACGTCTATTCAAACAGATAATACCTGAAGTAATTGAACCGCTTCTAAAAATAATAAATTCTTCTCTTACGATTGGCTATGTACCCAAATCCTTTAAACTAGCAGTTATCAAACCCCTGATTAAAAAACCTGACCTTGATCCCTGTCAGCTGTCCAATTATCGGCCAATATCAAACCTCCCCTTTATCGCCAAGATCCTTGAAAAAGCTGTGGCACAGCAGTTATGCTTATATTTATCTAGGAATAACATCCATGAAATGTATCAGTCAGGATTTAGACCTCATCATAGCACAGAGACAGCTCTGGTTAAAGTAGTAAATGACCTACTGTTGGTGTCTGATCAGGACTGTGTCTCACTGCTTGTGTTGCTTGACCTTAGTGCAACATTTGATACAATTGATCATTCCATTCTTCTGGATAGACTAGAAAATGTTGTGGGAGTTAAGGGAATGGCCCTCTCCTGGCTCAGGTCTTATTTAACTGATCACTATCAGTATGTTGATGTAAATGGTGATTTTTCTAGACATACTGAGGTAAAGTTTGGTGTTCCACAAGGTTCTGTCTTGGGTCCACTACTTTTTTCTTTATGTATGTTACCTCTGGGTGATATTATTCGTAAACATTGTATTAGTTTCCACTGTTATGCTGATGACACACAGTTGTATGTTTCTGCAAAACCTGATGAGAGACACCAGCTTAATAGAATTGAGGAATGTGTGAAGGACATTAGACACTGGATGCTTATTAACTTCCTTCTGCTTAACTCTGACAAGACTGAAGTACTTGTACTAGGACCACATGCAGCTAGAAGTAAGTTTTCTGATTACACAGTAACTCTGGATGGCCTTTCTGTTTCTTCATGTGCAGCAGTAAAAGACCTTGGAGTGATTATTGACCCCAGTCTTTCATTCGAAACTCACATTGATAACATCACCCAGATAGCTTTCTTTCATCTCAGAAATACTGCTAAGATAAGAAATTTAATGTCACTATATGACACGGAAAAACTAGTTCATGCTTTCGTTACCTCCAGGTTGGATTATTGTAATGCCTTACTGTCTGGATGTTCCACTAAGTGCCTAAACAAGCTCCAGTTAGTTCAAAATGCAGCAGCAAGAGTCCTTACTAGAACGAGAAAATATGACCACATCACCCCTGTCTTATCCACACTGCACTGGCTCCCAATCAAATTTTGTATTGATTATAAAATGCTACTGTTGACCTTTAAAGCACTGAATGGTCTCGCACCACAGGACCTGAGTGAATTTCTGGTCCTCTATGACCCACCAATATCAAAAGGTGCAGGCTACCTGCTGGTACCTCGTATAGTGAAGGCTACATCAGGGGGCAGAGCCTTTTCTTACAAAGCCCCACAGTTATGGAACAGCCTTCCAAGTAATGTTTGAGAATCAGACACAGTCTCAGCATTTAAGTCTAGGCTGAAAACATATCTGTTTAGTCAAGCCTTTTGTTAATGGTGTTTATGAGGTAAAGGTGTAGATCTGGAGGGTCCTCAGACATAGAGTGTTTTGGTAAACTGGGATGTATGGATGCTGTCAGTCCCCCACTCGCTTGCTCACTTGAGTTTGTTGACGGTGTAGTGGCTGGCTGCTTTATGTCCCGGGGCTCCCGCATGCCTGTGTTACCTTCTGGCTCTCCCCTTTTAGTTAGGCTGTCATAGTTAGTTGCTGGAGTTCCTGCTTGTACTCAGTGCAATATGTATACTGTTCCTACTTATTCAGGTGACATTGGGCATACCTAACAACCTGTGTTCTCTCTCTCTCTCTCTCTCTCTCTCTCTCTCTCTCTCTCTCTCTCTCTTCCCATCCCCCCAAATCTGTCCCTCTGAGTTACATGTCGGTCCTGGGATCGAGATGTTGACCTCTTCTGCTCCTCGGACCTGCCTGATCCATCCTGGTGCCCTGTGTCTGGTTGGAGTCTCATTGCATCGCTCTTGTGAAGGACGGCCCCATGTGGACAGTTGAAAGTCACACCTGGAGGATGCTCTGGACTCTTACAGTAATGCTTTTATGGCTGAGGACTACAGTTGACTTGCTAACTTTAGGACTGCAGTTGTCATGAACAGTTTTGCACTCAAGTTTTCATCAGTGAAGAGTTTATAACATCAATGAAACTGACTTCATGTTAAAACTGTTAATATTATAGTCATGTTGTCTGTTGTTGCCCAAATGAGGATGGGTTCCCTTTTGAGTCTGGTTCCTCTCAAGGTTTCTTCCTCATGTCATCTGAGGGAGTTTTTCCTTGCCACCGTTGCCACAGGCTTGCTCATTGGGGATAGATTAGGGATAAAATTAGCTCATGTTTTAAGTCAATCAAATTCTGTAAAGCTACTTTGCAACAATAGTTATTGTTAAAAGAGCTATACAAATAAACTTGACTTGACTTGACTTTACTTGGCATCTGCTGACAAACGGGACTCGAAGTCTTTGTACCATCAACTGCGTGCAATCTATGGCCCACCATCATCAGTGTTTGCACCTCTTCGTGCAAAGACTGGAAATGTGCTGCTGTGTAAGCCAGACAAAATCAAGGTGAGATGGAGACAGCAGTTCAGTGATGTCTTAAACTGCGAGTCTGTAGTCAATCCTGCTGTCATTGAGAAACTTGCACAAGCATCTCTCATCCACCAGCTTGATGATCCACCCATGAATGATGAAATAATGGCCACTGTAAAGTTGATGAATTCCAGAAAAGCACCTGGGAATGATGGAATACCTGCTGATCTACTTCAGCAAGGAGGCAACGTAGTCTCTAGTCATTCGTATACAATATTTCACGATGTATGGGCAAGAGGTGCAACTCCACAGCTATGGAGAGACTCCATTCTCATTTCACTTTATAAGAAGGGACCCAAAGATTTATGTGACAACTATTGTGGGATCTCTCTACTGTCAGTTGTTGGAAAAGTGTTTGCCAGGGTACTGCTGCATCAGTTGCTGGAGCATGTTGCGCCAAACATTCTACCTGAGTCGCAATGTGGCTTCAGGCCGAATCAAGGAACAACTGACATGATCTTCACAGCCCAACAGGTTCAAGAGAAGTGTAGAGAACAACAACTTGATTTGTATCAGTGTTTCATTGACCTCACGAAGGCTTTTGACACTGTGCATAGACCAACTCTTTGGAGTATTCTTCTTAAGCTTGGGTGTCCAGAGACGTTCACGGGGCTCATTCAGTCTCTTCATGACAATATGAAAGCGTGGGTCTGTGTCAATGGTAAGCTCTTAGAACCTATCCCAGTCAAATCTGGAGTGAAACAAGGTGATATTCTGGCACCTACACTATTTGCTATCTTTTTTGCCATCATGATTATGCAGGCTTTTTCACAAAGTGATGCTGGCATATACATCTGATATCGCACAACAGGAAGGCTTTTCAACATCCGTTGATTTGCTGCTGTAACTAAGATGTCCGTGGCTCTGATTCTTGATTTCCTTTATGTTGACGACTGTGACCTTGTTACCCACAGTGAGAGAGATTTGCAGCTCCTTATGGACTGCTTTTCAACCACCTGTGATGAATTAGGACTTACTATCAGTCTCAAGAAAACTGTCTTCATGCTGCAACCAGCACCAAGCAAGCCAGACATCCCGCCATCGATATATGTCAAGGGTAAATGACTAGAAGCCGTCGACATGCTTGTGTACCTCGGTAGCACATTATCTAGATCCATCACACTTGACGAAGAGATCTTTTATAGACTCTCAAAGGCATGCGATGCATTTGGTAAACTGGAATCAAGGCTTTGGTCACAATCAGACATCAAAGCAGCAACAAATGTCAATGTGTATCATGCATGTGTGTTAACATCGATGCTATACGACTGTGAGACATGGACAACTTACTGCAGGCATATACAACGTCTTGAGCGTTTTCATCAGCGTTGTCTGCGTAATATTCTAAAGATCTCATGGTGATCTCATATGCCTGATACAAGAGTGCTGCAGTTGGTGAACACAACAAGTATTGAGTCCATGGTTATGAAACATCAACTTAGATGGTCTGGTCACCTTGTCCGCCTAGAAGACACTCGCATGCCTAAGCAGGTTATGTTTGGTGAATTAGCACAAGGAAAACAACCACAGTGCAAGCCCCACAAGCGTTTTAAAGACAATCTCAAAGACACACTCCAAAAGACACATATCGATGTAGACACCTGGGAAGACCTTGCATCAGATCGGCAGGTGTGGAGAAATCTGATTGCTACTGGTGTCAAAGATTTCGAGAACAACAGAGTAGAGTATGCACAACAAAAATGTGCAGGCAGATATATGAGAGATGTCAACCCTCTCCCAGAGTGAGGCTCAAAGGAGTCTCTTATGTGTGATCAATGTGGCTGCATCTGCTTCTCAAAAGCAGGTCTTCTCAGCCACAAATGGAGTCATTGGGAGGTCAATTACCAATATGACATCCCCGATGATCATACATGCACGATCTGCCATAAAGTGTGTTGATCAGCCAGTGGACTCAAGCACCATCATCAAAGTCAACATCCGGAAAAGCAAGCTGCTGCAGGAAGACTGACATGTCAGCAATGTGGAAAGAACTGCAAGACTCTTGCAGGTCTCAAAAGCCATCGGAGGTATCATCAGCGATAAGAAAATAATCTTTAAGATGCCCCAAAAGTTTATGAGTACAAGAAATGGTCTTACTCGGTCATGAGTTGACTTCCACTATATATATATATATATATATATATATATATATATATATATATATATATATATATATATATATAAGCTGCTGATCTCCTAAGGAAGATCAGCAGCTACTTGAGGAGGTGGCTTGGACTCCCATGCAGCCTGAGCAGTGCTGCTCTTTATGGCACCACTAACACCTTACAGCTCCCAGTCAATGGCCTCAGTGGCCTCACTGAGTAATTCATGGTTTTGCGGACTCAGGAAGCTCTGCAATACAGAGAATCCAGAGACCCAAAGGTGGCAACAGCTGGCATCCAGATTCAGACAGGCAGGAAGTGGAGTGCAGCCAGATCCTTGGAGGTGGCAGAGTCACGCCTGAGGCAGAGGACACTGGTGGGGTCCGTTGCAGTAGGGCAGGCAGGCATCGGCTACGTCCTGCCTACCAGAGTTGATAGAGCCCAAGGCAAGGAGTGGCAGCACCTCATCCAGGAGGAAGTCCGAGCAGGCTTGGAGGAAGTCCGGGCCAGCAGGATGGTGGGGCTGGGACAGCAAGGGGCATGGACGAAATGGGAAAATGCCCTGCAGTGGAAGATCACATGGTCTAACATCTTGCAAGCAGACTACCATCATGTAAGATTCTTGGTCCAAGCTGTATATGATACCTTACCAAGTCCAGCAAATCTCCATATCTGGGGCAAGAGCAAAACACTTACCTGCCCTCAATGCTCCAGAAGAGGTTCCCTGGAACATCTCCTTAGCAGTTGCCCAAAAGCCCTGGGAGATGGTCGCTACCACTGGTGCCATGACCAGGTCCTCAAGGCAATTGCAGAGGATTGTCTTTGTAAGAGCCGGTGAGAAGCTGCACCCACCTTCAGGACCAAAGACTGGCCTCCTTACCACCATCAGTGACTGGCATTTGGAAGTGGACCCTGGGAAGCAGCTTAAATTCCCAGCCCAGATAGTACCATCACATCTGCGGCCAGACATGATAATTGTTTCAAGATCCACCAAGCAACTGATCATGTTGGAATTAACTGTACCCTGGGAAGAGCACATGGACGAGGCCAATGAGAGAAAGCACGCCAAGTACCAGGAGCTTGTGGACACATGCCAAAGGCAAGGCTGACAGGTCTGATATGAGCCAGTGGAAGTGGGGTGCAGTTGCTCTGCAGGGCATTTACAATGCTGGGTATCACAGGGCAGGCTAAGAAGAGAGCCATGAGAAATGCACCAGAAGCCACAGAGAAAGCCACAAGGTGGCTTTGGATTAAGAGGGTGGCTCCATGGACGAATGCTGCTGGGACACAAGCTGGGGTCTGATCAACCCTGGCTGGGTCGCCTGGGAGAGGGTGTATAATGTTGAAAGACCCGAAACACCCGATGACTCCAGGTTACATCACTGATGATGCATCCCAGCACATACAAGAGATGTATCTTTCTTCATATATAATAATAACTGCAACTAAATGTTTCCGGTAACTGTTGATCAGTCCCGCACACTGGCTTGGAGGAATTTTAGCCCATTCCTCCGTACAGAACAGCTTCAACTCTGGGATGTTGGTTGGTTGGATGTTGGGATTTCCTCACATGAACTGCTCGCTTCAGGTCCTTCCACAACATTTCGATGGGATTAAGGTCAAGACTTTGACTTGTCCATCCCAAAACATTAACTTTATTATTCTTTAACCATTCTTTGGTAGAACAACTTGTGTGCTTAGGGTCATTGTCTTACTGCATGACCCACCTTCTCTTGAGATTCAGTTCATGGACAGATGTCCTGACATTTTCCTTTCGAATTCGCTGGTATAATTCAGAATTCATTGTTCCATCAATGATGGCAAGCCATCCAGCGCTCGAAACTAACGGTGTCCCGACGTCCCGGGGACCATAAAAAATGTCATCGGGACACAAAATTATCATATCTGGGACAATCCCGGGACAATGGAAAAAAAATAGATCTAGAAAAAAAGTTCTACATTAATATTATTTACAAAGCCGTAACACATATGTAGACATTCACCTAATTTGTCAATTTTAATTTTAAAACGTTAACAGTGAAAAATACATAGTAGCTACACTTTCGATGCACCTGTCCTGCATCCGTAGGCTACAGAGCAGCGCATTCTGTTCTAGAATCTTCGGCCGGAGTCCGCATTATATGGACTTGGAATGGAATTGCTACCGCACACGCTGCGCCGACTCTTGCCAGAACAAAAATGCTGAAGTGGTTGAAGCGGACCGACCGCGGGGAAGAAACTGAAAGCCCAGACATAACGTCTCCGGGACCTTCAGGATCCAAAGTGTCCTCGCCTGGTCTGCAGGCAACGCTAGCAACTGAATGAACTTAATGAGCACTGTTAGACACGTTATAAAATACAACAGGAATGATGTGGATGATATTGACGGAAGATACCGTTCAACAGAATAAGTGAGTTTTCTTGGTGTCTTTCTAGTTCAGAAAGTTTAGTCAGTCAGCAGCACAGCTAGGCTCGGACCTGCTGGCACTATGCTGATGTTGCTAACATTTGCAGCGAAAGTTCATAAAATGGATAACGGAAAGTTCATAAAAATGGATAACGGAAAGTTCATAAAAATGGATAACGGTAATGGTGAAAATGATAAGTTGGCCTTATAAGTGCCAACAGATATTCAAAGTATAAGTAGATGAAATGAACATAAAAGGGGTCTTATTTTCAGCTAAAGTGTACTGCAGATGTAGGGAGTTGAAACATTTTCTGAATGAGCTAGTTGGCCCCTTTAAATAAACGGGTATCTGTTCATACAGTGAGATCACCAAAGTTTAATAAACTGAAAATGCAATAACTGTAATTTTGAAGTAGATGATGTATTGGACATGTGTCGCTTGTGTCTTGTGACTTATTGTAAAAATGATATAAAGGGTTCAAAATCGCATAGTTACAAATATAATAGTAACTTCATATGATAATATTAACCACTGGTTATTTCAGAGAGGAAAAAAATGGGGACACTATTGCTTCCATTCGGGACAATACAACACAGAATTCGGGACCACTGGGGGACACAAAGAAAATAAGTTAATTTCGAGCCCTGAAGCCATCCTGGCCCAGATGCAGCAAAACAGGCCCAAACGATGATGCTACCACCTACATGTTTCACAGATGGGATATGGTTCTTATGCTGGAATGCAGTGTTTACCTTTCTTCAAACGCTTCTCATTTAAACCAAAAAGTTCTATTTTGATCTCATCCATCCACAAAACATTTTTTCAGTAGCCTTCTGGCTTATCCACATGATCTTTAGCAAACTGCAGATGAGCAGCAATGTTCTTTTTGGAGAGGAGTGGCTTTCTCCTTGCAACCCTGCCATGCACACCATTGATTTTCAGTGTTCTCCTGATGGTGGACTCATGAACATTAACATTAGCCAATGTGAGAGAGGCCTTCAGTTGCTTAGAAGTTATCCTGGGGTCCTTTGTGACCTCGCCGACCATTACATGCCTTGCTCTTGGAGTGATCTTTGTTGGTCAACCAGTCCTGGGGAGGGAAACAATGGTCTTGAATTTCCTCCATTTGTACACAATCTGTCTGACTGTGGATTGGTGGAGTCCAAACTCTTTAGAGATGGTTTTGTAACCTTTTCCAGTCTGATGAGCATCAACAACTCTTTTTCTGAGGTCCTCAGAAATCTCATTTGTTTATGCCATGATACACTTCCACAAACATGTGTTGTGAAGATCAGACTTTGATAGATCCTTGTTCTTTAAATAAAACAGGATGCCCACTCACACCTGATTGTCATCCCATTGATTAAAAACACCTGACTCTAATTTCACCTTCAAATTAACTGCTAATCCTAGAGGTTCACATACTTTTACCACTCACAGATATGTAATATTGGATCATTTTCCTCAATAAATAAATGACCAAGTATAATATTTTTGTCTCATTTGTTTAACTGGGTTCTCTTTATCTACTTTTAGGACTTGTGTGAAAATCTGATGATGTTTTAGGTCATATTTATGCAGAAATATAGAAAATTCTAAAGGGTTCACAAACTTTCAAGCACCACTGTATGTATGTATATATATATATATATATATATATATATATATATATATATATATATATATATATATATATATATATTCACTCCCTCATTATTATTGCTTTTTGTAATTCTCATGCTGATGTTTATCTTTCCTACAGATCACAGGAGTGCCATAGAAAGAATTAAATATGCAAAAGAATAAAAAATAAATGTTGAGAAAGAATAAGAAATTTAATAAGAATAAAAATAAAAGAATTGGAAAAATAAACGGAGAAATAAAAATCGACTCTTCAGCCTGGGCAAGAAGTCCTGCCCAAAGCCAGTTGATTGACAGCTTGGACATTCAAGCAAACGAAAAAGCAATTGAGGTTTTTCACCTGACGTCACAGGGTCACGTGATGCCCCGGTATCCGCCATTTTGAAGGTCAAGCTAGCTAATGTCAACAACATAGTAGCTGGTATGTTACTGTAGCAATGTTTACGTTCAGTCATTTGGATGACTGTTAAAACCTTTCAGTCTCAAGTTTTTCCTTTACTGTATTTACTAGTTTACTGTAATTATGATCCGGTAGCTATTTACACCGGATCCAGTGTAAATAGCTGCCGAAGCACGCTCTGGCTTGCTCCCCCTCAAATTAAGCAGCGCGCTCTGGCTTGCTCCCGGAGTGCTCCGGCCGAGGTTCCGGAGCGCACTCCAGCAGCTATTTACACTGGATTCGGTGTAAATAGCTGCCGGATCATAATTACAGTAAACTAGTAAATACAGTAAAGGAAAAACTTGAGACTGAAAGGTTTTAACAGTCATCCAAATGACTGAACGTAAACATTGCTACAGTAACATACCAGCTATGATGTTGTTGACATTAGCTAGTGCTAACAGCTAGCTGCTAGTACACTGCTACAACACAGACACCGACCATAATAATACAGTTCTTGGTCATTGCCTGGTAACAGCAAATTTATGACGGGCCATGTCTCAACAGACTAAGAAGTTATTTCAATGACATTTAATAACATTTTGTTTATCCTGAGGACCGAAAGTAAATGAAAATGTGAACAAACCTTAGCTGTAATAAGATGGCGACCACCGGCTCCAGGGACGAACCACTGATGTAGGCATGTTACCCAGCCTGACACAAAATATTTGTAGGCATCCAAACTCTTATACGCTTTCAGATCAATACCTGTGTATGGCGATGGGTTTTTAACGACATAGGTATACAGATCATGTGGGCCGAAGTCAGGTAAAGACGAGGGCTTTGTGTACTTCCGTACGTCAGTGAACAATCCTGGTGGAAGCAGGTAAACGTCGTTCTCTAAGCCTGCTAACCTCAATTTTTGCAAATACCTCTCCCTCTGCTCGCCCTGTAAATGCCCTACGTCGCTGGATAGTGAAGGTGTTTTCTGCATCTCGCTCCTTTTTCTTTTATGTTTTTTGTTTGTCGCCTTCCTCGCATTCAAACTGATTCGAGCCGTGACGTCCAAAATGGCAGCCTCACATGACTTGGTCACGTGGGTGAAAAACCTCAATAGGGAAGAAGAAAAACCAGAATAGGGAAAAGCAACTGGGAGTAGCAAAAGTAATAAAGAAAGGAATTTGTTTTTTATTACTTCTGCCAAATGTTTGTTTGTTTGTTTGTTTGACTGTTTCCAACATAACTCAAAAAGTAGTGAACAGATGTTGATGAAATTTGGAGGAAAGGTGAGCCATGGACCAAGGAAAAATTGATTAGGTTTTGACATAAATCCAGATATGTATGAGGATCCAGGATTTTTTTTTTGTCTATTCTCAATGTAACTCTAAAAGTAGTGAACTGATTCTGATGAAATTTGGTGTACAGCTTTCTTATCAGGGCGGCACGGTGGTGTAGTGGTTAGCGCTGTCGCCTCACAGCAAGAAGGTCCTGGGTTAGAACCCCGGGGCCGGCGAGGGCCTTTCTGTGCGGAGTTTGCATGTTCCCCCCGTGTCCGCGTGGGTTTCCTCCGGGTGCTCCGATTTCCCCCACAGTCCAAAGACATGCAGGTTAGGTTAACTGGTGACTCTAAATTGACCGTAGGTGTGAATGTGAGTGTGAATGGTTGTCTGTGTCTATGTGTCAGCCCTGTGATGACCTGGCGACTTATCCAGGGTGTACCCTGCCTTTCGCCCGTAGTCAGCTGGGATAGGCTCCAGCTTGCCTGCGACCCTGTAGAACAGGATAAAGCGGCTAGAGATAATGAGATGAGATGAGATGAGCTTTCTTATCATCATCCTACGTTCGAGTGATTTGATTTTGATGTTGATAATATATACCTTGGTGGAGGTATGCACTCTACTGAGTGCCCTTCTAGTTGTCATTTATTTTTATTTCTACATTTATTTTCCTGTTCTTTTGCAGATTATTTTTCTGATTTATGCCACTCCTATGACTCCATACTTTCCTCTAACAAGGTCCTACAGTAGTAAAAAGTTAATTTCAATGCTTGTAAGTTTTTTTTAAGGTGACATTCTTAAGTGTGTGTGTATTTTAACATAAATCTCTAAGTTGGACTTGGTCAGTGTCACTGTTTTGACTGGTTTAGAAGCATGTATGCGTGGGTAGGCTATGCACGCTACTGCAGGGTTTGGATTGGTTGTGTCCTCTCTTTCCTCTGTGTGTGTGTGTGTGTGTGTGTGTGTGTGTGTGTGTGTGTGTGTGTGTGTGTGTGTGTGTGTGTGTGTGTTTAGGACAGCAGGTTTGAAATCCCTCTGCTGTCAGTATTAATTAAGCGGAGTTGCCCTTGACCACCAGCACAGTGAGACATCGAATATGTCGCCCACTCTCTCACAGAGAAACAGCAAGACACAGCAAGGAAAAGGGATAATTATAGAAAAGTTCACTGTAACTGCCTTTGGGAGTCAGATTTGTTTTCTTTTTGTTATAGGTGATAAACTTATCACAGATTTGAGTGTGTGCATGTCAATAATAGCTGGTCTAGATCTAGTTCTGTATCCTTCTGTATCCTTTGCTCCATAATGTTCATATTCAAATTTTCATCATCATAAATTGCAAGAATCCTGAAAAATTCAAAACAAACAAACAAACAACATCTCATCTCATTATCTGTAGCCGCTTTATCCTGTTCTACAGGGTCGCAGGCGAGCTGGAGCCTGTCCCAGCTGACTACGGGCGAAAGGCAGGATACACCCTGGACAAGTCGCCAGGTCATCACAGGGCTGACACATAGACACAGACAACCATTCACACTCACATTCACACCTACGGTCAATTTAGAGTCACCAGTTAACCTAACCTGCATGTCTTTGGACTGTGGGGGAAACTGGAGCACCCGGAGGAAACCCACGCGGACACGGGGAGAACATGCAAACTCCGCACAGAAAGGCCCTCGCCGGCCACGGGGCTCGAACCCAGACCTTCTTGCTGTGAGGTGACAGCGCTAACCACTACACCACCATGCCGCCCCAAACAAGCAACATGATAGAAATATTGAAAAGTTGTCCAGCACTGTCAAAGAAAAGAAATCACATACAAACCTGACGTCTGCCCTTATAATTTGACTTAAATAGAAGCTGCCAAAATTTTTTTTTTTCAGCAGTGGCTTTCTATCATCCTCAGAGTTCCTTGACTTTCATTTAGTATTTGTGTATATTTTAATTTTCAAACATTTTCTATGATATTTATCAGGTTGACAGGTGTGGGTTGAGTTGATGGACATTGATGTACATTTCCTATTAGGCTTTCAGCATACACAGTATTACCAAAAGTATGTGAACACTTGACCATCATACTCATATATGCTTGTTGAACATCCCATTCCCAAATTGTTCTCACTCTGCTGCTGTAACAGCCTCAACTCTTTTTGAGAAGTCTTTAAAGGAGATTTTGGAGTGTAGCTGTGGGGATTTGTCCATTCAGCCACAAGAGCCAGACTAAGGTCAGGAACTGATGCTGGGTGAGAAAGGCTGGCACACAAGTTGGGGTTCCAGTTCATCCCAAAGGTGTGCAGTGTTTGTTAAGGGCAGGGCTCTGTGAAGGCGACTCAAGTTCTTCCACCCCAACCTTGGCAAACCATGTCTTTATGGAGTTTGCTTTGTGCACAGGGGCATTGTCATGCAGGAACAGGTTTGGGCCTATTAGTTCCAGTGAAGGGAAATTGTAATGTTACAGCATACAAAGACAATATGATACAATTGTGTAGAACCAACAGTGAACGGTCAACCAAAAGACATGCTTGGCTAATCTCACCTGCTCCTGAATTTATCAGTCAACAAATTTGTAATTTAAACCACTGATGAGAGTTAAGCAGGTACAGATGATGAATGACTGAAAGAAGTAAATGTTGTTGAGTCTCGTTTGAGACCAGTCTTGATGTACACCTCAACAGCAAGCATTTCTTCCATTGTTGACTTGAATAATCACAATATAATAATAGTGGTCCAGTTGATACAGTTGCTTCTACTATTGTCACTGTGACCAGTGGGGGAAATTGAGCTATAACTAGAACCCCAAGTTCTGCTGATTCATATTTGGACCAGTTACTTTTACCTCCACTAACTTTGTTGGAGGAGGTTATGTTTTTGCCTCCTTTTGTTTGTCTTTTCCCAACATAACTCAAAGTATTGAATGGATTTTGATGAAATTTGGAGGAAAGGTGGGCCGTTGGCCAAGGAACAATTGGTTTGATTTTGATCCAAATCTGGATATGTATGTGGATCCAGGATCCAGATATGTATGTGGATTCAGGATTTTTTTTTGTCTGTTCCCAACGTAACTCAAAAAGTACTGAACAGATTTTGATGAAATGTGATTTACTGTACAGCTTTAGTATTAGTAAACATTGGGATGTTCTAATATGTGTCTTGGCAGAGGTATGCACTCTACCAAGTGCCCTTCTAGTTTTGAATATGCAGTGGAATCTCATTAGTTGCCATGTTAGTTATCACATGTTCTTCTTTATTTGTTCCACTGCCAATGATGAGGTCACTCTGTATCTTTATTCTCCAGTTTTTCAGTTTTATGTGCAAAACCACATCTCACACAATGAAGGACAGTTTGATTGCACCTTGATTTATTTGGATACATTTCATTTCATTTGCTCTCAGAAAATAAAGTACGTTATTGTACCTTTAGGGGTACAATGGCTTGTCACTGGGGCAGTACTCTCTAAGAGACTTATTTGTACCCTTTACGTACTGCTTGGGAACATATACTGTACTGTATGTACTTTTTTAACCCTTAAAAGGTACACATAGTTACCTTGAAGTCTGATAATGAGCCCGCGGGGGCACATTAGTGTAGATTGTACCTTGGGGGGTAGAAATTGACTCCTACTGTACCCCTATTTCTGATAGTGTTAAAATACAATACAATACAGTAATGATCTTTTGAGCAATAAAGATTGTTACTGTAAAAAACCTGAGTTCGCTCTAAATGCGAAATCAGGTTTTTAACACTGTGATGCAATTGTGTCCCATTCAAGGTGTATTCCCACCTCACTCACAGTGTTCCTGGGATCCAGGAATCCAGTGCAACCCCAACCAGGATAAAGTGGTGACTGAAGATGAAGAAATGAATGAAAGTTTTTTTTAATTTATTATTACTTTTTTTAACAGAGATGCTTTCCATGTGTAGCTAACCATAATGAGAATGACACAGTTGCATGTTAACAGAAAAAGAAGGGCTAGCCTGAGGCTAGTTTTACACAAACTGCTCATTTTATATCATGAAGAATTACTTCTGATGGAAACTTATCTTGTCAGAAACCAGTCTCTCTTACTTACACACATTAGCTAGTGAATATTTTATCATTAAACGCATGGAGTAGAACAAGTGACCTGGGAAATGAAGCATGCAATAGACTGGTAAAAAGCAAGGTGGATGGATGGCCCAAATAGAAAGCAGACTGCTCCGTCTAATTAACATTCCAAGTGTCAACTTTCCCGTTTTTGCTGATTAGCTCTTGAACATATCACCTGGAGAGAAAATTAAATATTGATCTATTTTTCTCTGCATCTCTCTCTCTCTCTCTCTCTCTCTCGATCTTGCTCTTATTCCTCACCTTGCCACCTCTCTGACGGAATTTCAATTTTCACTCATTGGACTTGAGCTGAATCAGCCAAGAGGCAGATGACACAACCTTAACAAGCTTCTGCTTCAGTTTTAAATACAGAATGCAGATTGGTTGATTTCCCCTGTGTTGATCGTGGCTACTGTTGGGAGATCAAACAGGCTGAACTGGGGTCAGGATTTCAGGGACTTTTCAGATTTCAATCCAATGAACTGACATGATGAACTGAAATTCAGTCAAGCCTGTTAGCTTACCTTCACTAAGCAGTCATTTTCAAATACAATCCTACTACTACTACTACTACTACTACTACTACTAATTATCATCATGATCATCATAATGATAATAATAAAACTTGCCATAGGAGTTTTATTTCCAATGTGTGTATCATACCCTAGGGTAGAATTTGTCAACCTCATGCTGGCAAAGCATTTAAACCCTGCCTGAGATCTTCAGATGGTCCTGAAACAGGATAACAAACAAAGTTATTATCTCAGTTGTCATACAGTAGATGTGGTGTAAACCATGCACGTTTTTCCTCCCAATCTAACTGTTAAACCTCTAAAATAACACATTTATTACATTTGCACATAATCACTGGTGCAGTTCCTAATCAATAAAACGCCAAACCTATTTAGCTTGAAACCCTTCCAGAGACCACCAAGTCATGGTGAGTCTATTTTAGCATTAGACTGTATAAAACATTGTACTGATATCTGAAGTCTCTTCTTTCCTTGTGATTATTCGCCTGAGTGGGTCACTAAGTTACCCTGACAAGTAAAAAAAAAAAAAAAAAGAGGCAGAGGCAGTTGTCATAAGTCTCCCTCTCCTTCTATCTCTTCAGATGATAGTGGATGGTGTGAATTGTGTGTGTGAATTTAAATGAGCATGATTACTTTCTGGGAGAGTGACTATTTCAGCACTCGAAGGTTATAATGGCCTCAAATATGCCAGAAATCTGCTGAGAATGTGCATTTGTTTACAAGTGAATCATGACCAAAAGATTCAAATATGAACCTACTAAATGAGTGAAAAGTGAATCTCAAATGTGACCAAAAGATTCAGTGATTCAAACACTAACCTGCCGATCGAGAGGGGAGAATCATGAATGAAAGATTCACAGAGTCAGATGGCCTCAAATATCTTCAAAGAGGAGCAAATCTTTGTCATGAATGAAAGGTTCATGAATTCAAACACTGATTCTCTGGAAAAAAAGAGAAGTGAATCACGATCATGACCAAAATGTTCACTGATTCAAAAACAGACCTGCTGAAAGAAATAGGAGAAAATCTCTGTCATGCCCAAAAGGTTCACTTATTTGTACACTGACCCACTGAAAAGGAGAGAAGCAAATCTTGGTCATGATGAAAGTTTCACTGGTTCATACACTGACCCAATAAACAAAATGATTGAATCACTGTCATGACCAAAGTGTTGACTCATACAAACACTGACTTGCTGAATGAGAGAAGAGTAAATCTATCATCATTCACATGAAAGATTCACTAATTCCAATACTGGTTCACTGAACAATAGAGGAGTGAATATGAGTCATGAATGAAAGAATTCACTGGTTCAAACTGTGACACGCTGAATGAGACAAATGATTCTCTGCAGTAACTAAGCCCATGTTTACATTAGACCGTATCAGCGGATCATCAGATTAACGTTTTAAAAACGATTAGTGTGCACACAGCAACACCAATACACGATTTGCGTGCACACAGCAACACCAATACACGGATACGCTCGGCTCCGCAGGCATCCTGCGCTCCAAATCACTCCGCCCTGAACAGCAAGTGCCCTCTGGAGGGTGCGCACTCCGGCCTTGCGCAGCTCACAGAGCACGCGAGTGAAGTGCACAAGCTGCGATTCGGGACTGAGTCGCTGTGTGTGTGATCCCAGCGCATATCACTTACCACTTGCAAGTGGAAGGATGGGAAGCCTAAAGACAATCATAACTACACAACGGGCAGTATTTGCATCAGTATTTTCATACTTTTATACTCTTTAATGAAAGGTGATACAAGGCGGAAGTCCGCGCCGTTTTTCAGCAGTCGCGTCACATGACCAACGCCAGCGAATCAGGAAGGTGGATGTCACAGTGACGTTGTCCAATGACGAAGCCAGCTAGAGCTCAGCACAGCGTATCCATGTATCTCAATGTTTACACAGCACCAGAGCTGACATGATCTGGATTGAATACGTGGACCCTGGCGGATTCCCGTTTCCCGGCGTTTCCAGGCGGATTAATGTAAACGGACAGTGCATCCGCGAAGAAAACGAGACAGATACGGTCTAATGTAAACTTGGCCTTAAAGGTTCATTGATTCAAATGCTTACCCTCTGAACAAGAGAGAAAGGAATCTTCAGTATGACTGAAATATTCACAGATTTCAACACAAATCTCTGTCATGACCAAAACCTTCACTGATTCAAACACAGGCCTGCTGAATGAAAGCGCTGTGGATCTCCGTCATGACTGAAAAGTTGACTGAGTCAAATCCTGACTGGTTAAATGGAAGCTCTGTCATGACCGAAAAGGTTCACCGGAATCTTGGTCATGACTGAAATGATCACTAATTCAAACACTTACTTGCTGACCAAGAGTGGAAGGTATCTGTGTCCTGACTGAAAGATCCACTGATTCGTACACTGACTCACTGAATGAGGGAAGAGCAAATCTCATTTATGACTGTAAGGATTCACTAACTTAAATCTAGGGTAGTTAATTTTTGAAAAACCAGCAAGAGTAAGTTAGATTTTTAGAGTATCCAACTGAAAAATCCCACCCCCTTCCTTCAGCACCCCTCTCCAAAGCCACTCCTCCAAAACACATGAACGCGCACTGCCTAATCACTACTGGAGAATGAGTCAGTCACTACGTTTACATGCACATAGAGAGAATCGAATTTCTGCCGTTGCTTGACTGAAATCGAAGTTCAAAATGCCATGTATACACCTTAATTCGGCTGAAATTGAACCAAACTTGATTTCTCGGAATCGAGCTACACGACCTAGTTTATGCGATTTCTGCCAAGCTACTTTGTGCATGTATACCCTATCGAGCTAGTTGTCGAGCTACTTACTGCCCCTTCCGGAAGTGACGAGTGATGAGACCACAAGCGGGAAACACAACAGCCTCGGTCGGCATGACAACAGTAGTAGCGAGCAGCAGAAGAGGTCAGGAGGAACAAACGAAGAAGAGAAAATGGCGATGTAGAGCTCTCTGAAGTGTGGGTGGAGCACAGAGGACGGCAGGACAAAGCTTCTGGTACTAATAGGCTTTTTATTGTCAGACTTTTCAGTTTAACAGCCTACTTTTATTCTTGACACACACACACATGTGCGCTGTGTTCTAGTCCCAGGATGAGCTGTCCCCTCTGCTCTCCCTCTGCCTCCTTAATTAGGGCGCGGTTACTGGGAAGACACACAAACACAGGTTAATTACCATCAGGTGTAGTGATTCTGCCACTCACCTTCCCTGGCTCCGCCCTCCTGTCACAGACCGGCGCTTGACCACGCCCCCACTGCCACAGGCGAGCAGAAACGTGCACTTCTGGAGCAATGAGGAGACAGAGTTCATGCTCATTCAGCTTAAGGAGTTGAATATATTAAAATTCATGGACGGGAGAAAAACGCGCAATGGAGAACACGGAACTGATAACTTTGTTTACACTCTTGAATAGCTCTTCTTCATGATGACAACCGGAAGTGTACCAACACGATGGGGCGTGTAGCGCCACCTGTGGCTCGGGTGCACAATGCACCTCACACAATAGCCTGATTTCATTGTGTGCATGTAGGATTGGATTTCTCTGGCACCCTGCTGGGACCTTCAGCTCGATTACCGACAGCAGCTCGATTTGGATGTGCATGTAAACGTAGTCTGTGAGAGAGAGAGAGAGAGAGCTTGTGTTGGGGGGAGGAGCATAGCATGTTGTCCTATCCAACTACCTCATGTCTCATTCACATGCAAGAAAACACCTAACGTTTCGAAATGAATGTAAAGAACTAACATGGTTTGTTAGTACTCACAGCTGTCGACTAGCTCACTAGGTTTAGCAATGTCTGCAATATGTCTCAGAATGTTGGAGAGTGGTACAGAATGACATGAGGAAGCTGGACGTTTTTCACAATAGATGTTTGAGAAGGATTTGTGGTATCTTCTGGCCAGCAGTAATATCTAACCAGGAGCTATACAAAAAGACCAGAAGCCACAGCATGGTTGATAAAATTGAACACCAATGCATGAGATGGCTTGGGCATGTCTTACATATGGACCAACAGTGGATCCCCAAAGTTGCCCTAATGTGGACACCCCCTGGAAAGCAGAAGCCTGGAAGACCTAAGACCACTTGGAGAAGAACCATCACCTCTAAGCTATCCAAGGTAAATCTATCATGGGGCAAGGCACAATATCTTGCTAAAGACCATCAAAAGTGGAAGCACTTGTTATTGGCCTTTTGCCCAACACGGGGCGAAGAGGTTTAAGTAAGCAAGCAATATGTTTGCCTAGCCTTGCGAAAGACTCATTCTGTCTGAACTGGCTTTTTTTTTTGGTTACCCAATGTAGTGTTGTGTGGTGCAATTGTCAGTAGCAACTGAACATATGTATTCATCCATCTGATTCATGCATCTTTGGGACTCAAAACATTTGTGAAAAAAACCCAACAATGCAAAATATTTAATCATCTTCTTCCTTGTTTTTCCCACCTGGGTCAATGTGGTTCGGTTGAGCTGACTCATTGAGAAATGAAAAAAAAAAAATCTAATACACAGTATATTGACCACAATAACAGCAATAGTAGTGCTTTTATATCTTTGTGGCTTCATAAAGAATAGTCTTAAGGTGAAAGAGCACTTAAAACTAAGCATAAAGTTTACAAATTAATATCTCATCTCATTATCTCTAGCCGCTTTATCCTGTTCTCCAGAGTCGCAGGCAAGCTGGAGCCTATCTCAGCTGACTATGGGTGAAAGGCGGGGTACACCCTGGACAAGTCGCCAGGTCATCACAGGGCTGACACATAGACACAAACAACCATTCACACCTACGGTCAATTTAGTCCACCAGTTAACCTAACCTGCATGTCTTTGGGGGAAACCGGAGCACCCGGAGGAAACCCACGTGGACACGGGGAGAACATGCAAACTCCGCACAGAAAGGCCCTTGCCGGCCACGGGGCTCGAACCTGGACCTTCTTGCTGTGAGGCGACAGCGCTAACCACTACACCACCGTGCCGCCCATACTTCAAACATCAAAATGGGAAAAATTGTGATCTCAAAGTGTGACTTTCACTGTGGCATGGGCGTTGGTGCCAGATTAACTGGTTTGAGTATTTTAGAATCTGCTGATCTCCTGGGATTTTCACACACAGCAGTCTCTAGAGTTTACACAGAATGGTGCAAAAAACAAAAAACACTGAGTGAGCAACAGTTCTGTGGATGGAAACACCTTTGTTACGGCATGGATCGTAAACTCGCTGCAGCATAAAAAGGGAGACCACACAAAAGGTTACGGATTGAATTGTAAACTTTTATTTATAATTACCAGTTTTCCAAATGTCTAGGGTAAACATATGTGGTGCAAAGTATGGCGTGGACTGTGTGGATGAGTGAAGGTGTATGTCAGTTATGTGGTCAATGTAGAGGCAAAAAAGAAAGAAGGGGAAAAAAGTAAGAGAGAGTGCAGATAAAATGACTGTGCGTCCACACACACAGCCAGTAGGTGCCTCCTGAGGGAGAGCAAAGCTCCACCTTATGTTCCAGGTACGCCACCCAGGTGTAACGAATGATGTTAATTATCCCGCCTGACACCAGCCTTGCCCGTGCACTGGCAAGTTGATGCCAGGAGGGGGCTCAGGACATAACACCTTGTTGATCAGAGAGGTCAGAGGAAAATGGCCAGATTGGTTTGAGCTGCCAGGAAGGATATAGCAACTCATAGCAACTCTTTACAACCGTGGTGAGCAGAAAAGCATATCAGCATGCAACAGCAGAAGACCACATTGGGTTCCACTCCTGCAGCCAAGAACAGGAATCTTAGAATCAAGAACAAGTTCCTATTAAAGTGGCCGGTGAGTGTATAATAATCATATTGTGATGAAGCACACCTTTATAGTTTGTCATTTTCCCCTAGTGCTTTGCATATTAATAATTCAACCATGTTCAATGGTTGTGAATGGCATGTGAAGAACTGGTGTCATTAACAGATGTCACATAAGGTATGGCACTCCAAATATTGTCTTAAGCATGATCAGCAGGAATGTTCAGAGACATAATTAGGAAAAAGAAAAGAGGAAAAAAGAATTAATTTTCCTTTTGCAAACACTCACTCATTCGATTTATGTCACCATTTCTCTTTTTTTAAACATCCATTTTACTGCCTGAAGAAAACAAATGACCTGCAAGCATTTGCCCAAATTTGTAGCCATAAGATCTGACATTCTTTGACTGCACTTTCACAAAGCACCGTATGGCATTTTGCAAACCAATCTCCTTTTGCCCCCCATCAGCCCATTCTCTTCACTCTACTGAGCAATTGCGGGGACAAAATGGCTGACCTTTGAGTTTATAGACGATTAGGGCGAGTGGTGAGAAAAAAAAAAATGTCATCAGAAGATTCCTCTCACTGGTGCAAATGAAACCTCTGCCTTCGAGCACTATGTAAGGAAACACTTTAAGTGTGTGTGTGTGTGTGTGTGTGTGAGTGAACTTTTCATGCTTCATAAAAAATGGTGAGATCTTTTAAAAAAGTGGTTCATGATGGAAAAATAGACAAAGAAAAGCAAAGCAATATCGGATAGACGTGCTTGGTTGAACAAGCTAACACTAAGGCCAGTTTATAAAATGCTAGTGTCTCCCTGGGGCCAACATTTCACCCTATGATCGGTGTCAGATCTATCATCTCCTTTCATTTCTTTCATCACTGTGAAATGGCTGAGTCTCAGCTCGACTCTCTGTGTAATAAGGAAAAATGGATATAGCCGCGGTTGTGTGGGAGGACACCGAAAGAGACTCACAGTCATTAACAGAGAGCAATGAGTTAATGAGCTTGTCCAATCAGAGACCACCTGTTTCTTCAAGTAATTAGCCATTCAAGCACCCATTTCGACCCTGCACAGACCGACTCATTGTCTCTTGCACGCTCATACTTTCAGCACTTTTTTTTCTGAAATATAATTAATTTCCTCGACATAGACTTTGCTGAAAAGACAAAGCCTAAAAACATTTGCTTAACTACTAAGGAATGAGGCTACATCTGTTGTATCAAATATACCAGAAATTAGTTTCCAAATTTGGGAATTGATCGATTTTTTTTTTTTTTTGGGGGGGGCCCTTCTTCTTTCTTCCAGCTAATAAGTATATGCAACGTACCTGTTGAATTAGCTTACTTAATCCAATTATTTCAGTTTCGCACCCAGTAAGTTCATTACTGATGAAAAGGCTAGCAAGGTTCATGTCATCTGTGTTGCTGTGACTTTCTCATGCTACACAGTGCAGCTAGCACTATAGCTATCCATGTGTGCTTGAAGATGGAGAAGCCATGAGACTCCAGGTGAGAACAGCATTGAATTTATTGAGACAATTTTAGCTCATATTCACAGGCTACAGTGTCTTGCAAAAGTATTCATCCCCCTTTGTGTTTATCCTGTTTTGTCGCATTACAAGCTGGAATTAAAATGGATTTTTTTGGGGTTAGCATGATTTGATTTACACAACATGCCTACCACTTTAAAGGTGAAAATTGTTGTTTTATTGTGACACAAACAATAATTAAGATGAAAATAACAGAAATCTGGATTGTGCATAGGTATTTACCCCCTTTCATGTGAAGCCCCTAAATAAGAGCTGGTCCAACCAATTCACTTCATAAGTCTCATAATTAGTTGATTAAGAGCCACCTGTGTGCAATCAAAGTGTCACATGATCTGTCACATGATGTCTGTATAAATCAACCTGTTCTGGAAGGACCCTGACTCTGCAACACTACTAAGCAAACAACATGAAAACCAAGGAGCACTCCAAACAGGTCAGAGACAAAGTTGTGAAGAAATATAGATCAGGGTTGGGTTATAAAAATACCCCAACCTTTGAATATCCCAGGGAGCACCATTAAATCCATTATAGCAACATGGAAAGAATATGGAACCATGACAAACCTAACAAGAGAAGGCCATCCACCAAAACTCACAGACCGGGCAAGGAGGGCATTAATCAGAGATGCAACAAAGACACCAAAGATAACACTGAAGGAGCTGCAAAGATCCACAGCAGAGATGGGAGTATCTGTCCATAGGACCACTTTAAGCCATACACTTCACAGAGTGGGGCTTTATGGAAGAGTGGCCAGAAAAAAGCCATTGCTTAAGAAAACACGTTTGGAGTTTGCCCAACATCATGTTTGCAGATTCCCCAAACACATGGAAGATTCTCTGGTCAAATGAGACTCTCATTGATATTTTTGGCCATCATGGGAAATGCCATGTGTGGTGCAAACCCAACATCCTGAGAACACCATTCTTACAGTGAAGCATGGTGGTGGCAGCATCATACTGTGGGGAGGGGGGGTGTGTGTGTGAATATTTCATTATTTCTAAGCCATTTTTTGTCTGCAACATTTCTTTACATGTGCCTAAGACTTTTGCATGGGATTGTATGTAGAACCCCAAATCAAAAAAGTTGGGACGATATGTTGTAATTGAAATTAAAATTCAAAGCAAAGTTTTGTAAATAATCTTTAACATATTAAACTGAAAATAAAACAACATCACATTATTTGATGTTTTTTCTCATATTTTCTCTGACCCTAAATTAGAACGAGTTTGGTTTTGATGATTGTGTTACGTTACATCATCACCAGTGCTGGGGAAGCTACTGTGACTCATGACTTAGCTAAGTAGCTAAGCAACTAAACTACAGTTGAACTACCCAAATTGACATTCTCTGTATAAGGTATGCTAAAAGAAAAAAAAAGATTTGGATTTTCTATGTCTTTGTATCAGCCCTGTGATGACCTGGCGACTTGTCCAGGGTGTACCCCGCCTTTCGCCCATAGTCAGCTGGGATAGGCTCCAGCTTGCCTGCGACCCTGTAGAAGGATAAAGTGGCTAGAGATAATGAGATGAGATGAGATGTCTTTGTATCTGTTGCTGTGAGTCACAACCTGATTATGTAGGTATCACATAGTCATTGGGAACATCACTTGAATGAAACACAACCAGAATTTCTAATAGAAATGTGCCTTAAAATCTGACAGCAGTGGGACGGGGAGGATCAGAACATTTCCTGTCTTGTATATTTGCTTTGTAGTCATGCTTGCGGTTCTGGCCTGTCGCCATGGTTCCCTCTGCAATTTAACGATCAAATGATGTTAGTAGTTTGTGATAATTACCTGACATTGTTGCCTCAGTCTCCAATCCAATTCCCTCTCTTGAGCTTGTTTTCTCTCATTCAATATTGCATAAATTGTTCAAATTCACAATAATACATCTACTCTCTGATGTGACAGCCTCATGTGGTTTTAGAGGAATTTGTTCAGAAGACAATTATGCCATTTCAAGTAATTACTGTATGTAAATATATTTATTTTTTAAGTAGTTTCACAGTGTACATGATGGAATATAGTGCTGCTTCTGTGCTCTTTCTCTCTGCATTTGTCCCTCCAACCCTCTCCAGTGTGTTTGCTCTTCACTCTCTGGCTATCTCTCTGTAATTTGAGCCATTTTTCAATCATCATTACCTGATCTTACGAAGGAGAACACACCGACCCAGTCAAAAAAGCCAAAAAAAGTAGCGCACTAGAGCCTTTGTGCTCACCAGTCGGTTCACTTTCTAGCTCACTGCTAGCTTGCTTGTTACCTTGTTTGAGCTGGTGTTTGCTAGTTTAAACTTTTGCATTTAGTTAGTTTTCCACGGTGTTTTTTTTTTCTCTTTGTTTTCTGGAAGTTAGGATATCTACTTAAAATCCAGCCTTGTGTTGTCTTGTTTTGTCATAATTGCTTCTTTGGTACCATCCATGTTCTTTACTGTAGGTGAGACTAGCTTCCTGTTGTCGAAGTATTTGTTGCCTTTGAATGCAAATCTTATTCGTGGAACTGCAAGAAAAACGTCCATCTCATACCCACAAACACCACCACGACAAACTCACTATCCAACCCACAATCTTAAATTGGTATCGTTCTTGCTCGAACCCTGCACCTTAACCTCCTCTGAGAATGTAACAAACAGATAGTTACTTGCCCTTTGTTATAACTCTCTTGGATAGCTTATAACCAATTTTCAACATCTGAAATACAAACTTTCCTGCACAAATGTGACTACATTAGCCAATTTGTCATTCATGTCTTTGACATATCCTTCTACTTTCTAATATCTGCTTGAGAATATAGTACATCATGTTAATGAAAAAAAATTCTAAGAGGGTCTGTGTGCCGTTACTATTCAGTTGATAGTTGGATGGTGTATTGTTGGAAATAACAGACATGGTAGATTTCTTGGGAGTTTTTACGTTTTTTTTCCTTTTTTTAATTTGTGGTGATTGAAGGCAAGTGTGTGAACTCAACATGTGCTTTATTAAGAGCTAAACACAGAAGAGGTGAACACAATAGGGTAACAAACAAGAAGAGAAAGTTGGAGGAAAGAACCAAAACAGAAACAAAGACACATGGCAATGTAAGCATGACATATGCTAGGAAGCCTTTTTATTGCTTGAAGTTTATTGTTATGAGCCTTTGATTACAAATGCTGATAAACGTTATATTTGTTTGGATTAAGGAGAAATTGTATTACTTCAAGATGGTGCTTATTTTCACTGTATTTACTTCTGTCCAGGGCTTTGAACCGGTTCAAGGAACGAAAACGAAAACCGGGAACTTTTTCTGTTTCACATGGAACAGAAACGAAACCAGAAACTTTATTATTTTTTATGTTCCGGAACAGAAACGCTTATTAAAAATAATGGTAACCGGTTAATACCGGTTTTTATTTCGTTCCTCAAAGTTTCCGTAGCCTACAAATAAAAAAACCATTCTCCTCCTGCGCAAGTTTCTATGACCCGCTGGCGTTCACTTCCTGTGTGACGTTCGCTGACTGAATGGAGAGAGCGGGAAGGTGGACTACTATCACGTCTCCATGTGATAATAAGTGAATTACTGAGTGTCTGAGTAAGGAAGAGCCTGAACGTTGCAACCTCCCTATTGGCTGTTTGTAAAAATGTATCAGTTGTTGCCCTTCCCACGGGAATCATCGCGGGCTCGAGAGACGAGACCTGACGAGTTAGTTCGTTTGTAGCAGAACGAAATGTCTGGACACAAATCGGGTTTTCAGAAAAGGAAAGAAAATAAACGGAGGGTCGAAAATACAAAAAAGGAGGCAGAAAATGCAAAATGAGTTTTAAGGTAGGACAAATGGTTACTTTTTAAGGCAGCCCGCTGTGGCTGCAGGCTTTCAGTTGTGTCATTGAATGGTTACTTTTCTGAGGCAGCCCGCCGTGGCTGCCTGCAGGCTTATTTATTATAGCCCATTTAGTTAAAATAGTTGATATAAAATGTTTATAGTTATGTGATGGTTGTCCTGATTTAGACTGTTTTTTTTTTTGGGGGGGGGGGTTGCGCGATGTTGCACCCGGGTCCAGATTAGGGCAGAACCGGCCCTGGCTACATTTCAGGTGTAGTTTGTTTTATGAATGTATGTACTTGCATAGATGTGTACTTGGTCTTCCAATATGGCGCCTAACAAAATCTCGCGGCGCGGTGACGTCATGCGGTAGCCCTCTATAGGGCCTGACTAGCCTTTGGTAACACACTAAACGAATTCTCTTTCATTTTTGGCACTTTTTCTGTTTGTGTAGATGGGAAGACATACTGAGAATCCAAATCGCCAACATTTGAAATAATAATTGTTTTGAATTATTTCTTGTCTTATTTAATGAAGGTTGTAATAGAATTAGCCTACATTTGGCTTAAGCTGGATGAGACAGAGACATAATTTTATAGCCATTTGTTAAACAGCTGACAGGGAACGTAATTAACCGTTCCGGGAACGAAATTTTTTTGTTCTAACTGGTTCGGGAACGTCTATTTAATGGTGGAACCCCAAACCGGAAACGTTAAAATTCTGTTTCTGTTCGGAACGAACCAATAGGAAAAAAAATCTGGTTCAAAGCCCTGCTTCTGTCTCATGAAAAATGAGCCATTTTTGAGTTTTTATATGATAGGGAGCACTGGTATTTTCTAGAATGAAAGTTTATACAGGCTTGCTGCTATGAAGATAGCAGGTCATGCAAACCATGCAGGGAAAGTACCAGCTGCTACTCATTTTACATTTACACTTTTTTTTTTTTTACTTTCACATTTTGAGCATCACACCAGCCAGTGGTGGAAAAATGATTTGAACTTCACCACTGGGAATGTGGATGACATTTGAAATGTCAAACAATCCATAATTCCATGTAAAAAAAAAAAAAGAGTATCCTCTCCAGTTTTCTCACAAACAAAAGAAAGGCTTGGGGTTATTGATGGGAAGATGATCAGGAGTGATCAGGAATAGGGCACACACACACACACACACACACACACACACACACACACACACACACACACACACACACACACACACAAAGTCAAGTAAGAATCGTGTAGAAGAACTTGACCTTTTCATTACAGCAGCCAATCAGCCCTCCTGTCAGTCACCCATCTTCTTTCTTTCTTTCTTTCTTTCTTTCTTTCTTTCTTTCTTTCTTTCTTTCTTTCTTTTAATAATAAGACTGATCTTATTCAATGTCAGAATTTACGTCAAGCACCGATGATATTCATCTAATGATGCTCAGCCACTGTTTTCCTCTCACCTCTACGTTCCAATCATAAAAACCCATTTTGCAGATTTTGTGCACCTCTATTATTTCTGAAATATCACTATATACCTCTCTCCAATTGCTGTATCTTTCAACAGGACCAGAAAACACAAATGCACTTTGCCTGACAGGGAGTAACAGCAGAATACTTAAGTAATTATTGTCGAGGCAGTAAAAAAAAAAAAATCAAAATACACAAACGTTTGAGAGAAACAGGCTACTTTAGAAACTTTTAAATATAAAAATAGCTATCTAAATATGTTCCCAGGCTATTATTAAGACAGGAGTGGTCTTAGTACCTGATTAACATATCAGTAAAGAAATAATAATAACAAGATCACCTCAAGGAGGATTTCAAGAATATCTGCAAATCTGCTTGAAGGATATAACCATGTTGAAGCTTTTGTTTTAAAAGTGAATGAACAGCTGAAATTGTACATGGACAAGCAAAATCCACAGTTGCAGAGTTTAATTATTGGATTTGTCCAGTGTTTATCATCATCATCATCATCATCATCATCATCATCATCATCATCATCATCACCAATAATAATTTAAATCATCACTTCTACAAAAAGCTGTTGGAATGAGTGGCACAAAAAGACCCTTCTGAGAACCACCCACAAAATTCAACTATAAAAACAATCACTGGATCTACAATTGAAGTTGTGTGTTGTTCTGAGATGAGATGAAAAGCAAACTTTTGCTTACTGTATTTGGGGATAAAATGGCATTGCATGAAAGGTGCCACCTATCCACTATAAACTATGGATATATGGGAGATAATTGAACCTTGGGGCCTTTTTGCAGCTCCAGGGCATATTGTGAAGCTTTAGCATTCTGAATATTTGACTTGACCAGGAGGCTAACATTTGACTATAGAGAGAAAATATACATCCAAATCAACACAAAAATGGTTGCAGGGTCACAAAATCGATATTTTACAGAGATCTTAGTCTCCAGGTTCAAAACATGTTAAAAGTCAGTGGTATGAATGGAACACTCCATCTACAAGTGTCTCAAAACCTTCCAATGAGGCTTTTCACCAAGCTACCACTCTTGGGTCCATGTCCCAAATCATTAACCTTCAATTATTAATTATAAGTATTCAATTATAAGTATTGTACTTCTTCCCACTCCTTTTTCAAACAATGTGCGGTGTATTGTAATGTCTTAGCTCTTTATGTTATTTTATTTATTCTTTTTTTGTCACTTTCTCGTTTTCTTTCTTTTGTATGTATAAATAGTTACATACATTTTTTTATACATGTTCGAAATAAATAAATTCATTCATTCAAAAAAAAATTATAAGTAGCTTTGAATAAACACATCAGCCAAATCAATAAATGTTATCAGATATTCATTAACTATGGGAAGCCATGGTCTAATGCAACCTTTCTCAACCAGGGTGCCGTGGCACCCTGGGGTGCCATCTGGCTTTGTTAGGGGTGCCGTCAAAAAATTATATATTCTGACATTGAAATAAATAAAATGAATTTGGAATTTTAAAAACAATAGTTACACTAATGCAGATCATCACTGCCTCATGCATCATCAAAATTTGTCTCACGGCCCCCTTTCCCATGTCACAACGTCACTGCCGGGGTCAGCGTATGGTCAGCGTGACTGCGTATATTTTATATGGGGGTGCCTTGAGAATTTGCATACTTCTGAAGGGTGCCGTGACTGAAAAAAGGTTGAGAAACGCTGGTCTAATGGTTAGAGAAGTAGCTTTGGGACCAAAAGGTCACCAGTTCAATTTCCTGGACCAGCAGGAATGGCTGAAGTGCCCTTGAGCACAGCACCTAACCCCCAACTACTCCCCAGGATACTCTGGGTATGTCGCATGTCACTGTGGATAAGATCATCTGCTAAATGCCTGTAATGTAAATGTTAACTCTGGGGTACCAATAATTTTGAACCCAGTGTTTTGTCGTGAAAAACTTTGTTTTGTGGGGGATGAGTACCAATACTTCTGGAACTTATGGAGTGTTTTATCTGACCTGTGAGGTTTTTTTTTTGGAAAGGAGAAAAAGGAAGTTTGATATGTGTGGGAAACAGTGTGAGGAAGGATATTAGCTCGGTTAGATGAGCTCGGTGGTGGGTTGATGGTTATCTGAGATTTTAAGGTGGAGGAGATTGGCAGGGCTGGGTGGAAATAGAACAGTAGTGTGTGTGTGTGTGTGTGTGTGTGTGTGTGTGTGTGTGTGTGTGTGTGTGTGTGTGTGTGTGTGTGTAAAATGGTAAGGGGAAGAGGCAGATTTGCTGGGTAATTGAGTGTTTAATCCCATCAAAGTCAGAGCTGTGCCGGCCGCATTTCTGCCTAATCTGAGAGTAATTACATATCCCCCCGACTCCGCCTAATACACACACACTCTCACACACTCCATTTGGAGACGTCTTCACACAGCTTCTTGCACAAACACTCACTCTTGTATGTAGAGTCGCTTGCATAAGTATTCACCCCCTTTGAGCTTTTCCACATTGTATCATGTGAGAACTTGGGACTCAAATGGGATTATAAACCATGAGTATACACAAAATATATAATATATAATAAACGAGTGCTGCAAATGTACATGGATATGAAAGCTGTAAAAGTAAAGTCCAGAGAAGCCATACATTTGATTTCTTTTGTTTTCTAAAGACCCCAACACAACTCTTTCTTACAGTGAGTATGTATGAAAATTCAAAACATTGCTCATCTATATCCACAACACCATGGAGAGATGCTTTGCATTTACATATCTCCTACTATGAAAGGTAAGAAATTATTAGAGACAACAACAAAGAAACAATAAATGGACACCATCAAAGAGAGTAAGGCAAGTAATCTCATTCTGAATAGTCAGAAGTGTTATAATATTGACATATTCCTGTAGTTTCACAGACAGACCCTCTGTCTGTCTTTCTTTGTCAAGTTACATGTTGATCCTGAGACACCAGTGATGCTGATCTCGCCTGCTCTTCAGACCTGCCTGATCCATCCTGATGCCCTACTTCTAGCTAGAGTCTCATCACATTGTGGAGGACGGCCCCATATGAACAGTCAAAAGTTGAACTTGGAAGCTGGCTCTGGACACTTACAGTTTGGCTATCATGGCTGAGGACTACAATCACCGTGATAACTTTACAGTAGCACCACAGTTGTCATTAACAGTTTTGCATTCAAGTCTCCATAAATGAACAGTGGATAATGTCAACAAAATAGACTTCATGTTAAAACTATATTGAATTTCCTGGTTGCACAATTGTACTTTGTGTCTATACAGTATATGACACAGTTAGAGAAGCACGTTATTTATAATCACATTATTTGGTGTCATCCAGATGAGGATAGGTTCTCTTTTGAGTCTGGTTCCTCTCAAGGTTTCTTCTTCATACCGTCTGAGGGAGTTTTTCCTTGCCACCACTGCCATAGGCTTACTCATCAGGGATAAGTAAATGAATTAGGGATAAAATTAGCTCATATGTTTAAAGTCTTTATTTTTCTGTAAAGCTGCTTTGTGACAATGTCTGTTGTTAAAAGTGGTTCACAAATAAACTGACTTGACTGACCAATATTTAACGAAGGCATTTCAGAGGTAACATACTGCCCTGACATGCACGTAATAACATATGTTAGAATATCAAAGAAAAAAAGAATATAGCACAACCACAAATCGGCCTCGAAGATACAGCATATCCTGAAACTGAAGCATGGTAGCTGTAGCATCATGTTCAGAGTTACCCTTGGGCTCTTGGTGAGCAAATAATTCTGCAAACTATATTGATTTTTTTCCTTCAATATTGTAGGGGCGGCACGGTGGTGTAGTGGTTAGCGCTGTCGCCTCACAGCAAGAAGGTCCGGGTTCGAGCCCCGTGGCCGGCGAGGGCCTTTCTGTGTGGAGTTTGCATGTTCTCACCGTGTCCGCATGGGTTTCCTCCAGGTGCTCCAGTTTCCCCCACAGTCCAAAGACATGCAGGTTAGGTTAACTGGTGACTCTAAATTGACCGTAGGTGTGAATGTGAGTGTGAATGGTTGTCTGTGTCTATGTGTCGGCCCTGTGATGACCTGGCGACTTGTCCAGGGTGTACCCCGCCTTTCGCCCGTAGTCAGCTGGGATAGGCTCCAGCTTGCCTGCGACCCTGTAGAACAGGATAAAGGGGCTAGAGATAATGAGATGAGATGAGATGAGATGAGATGAGATGAGATGAGATATTGTGGGCTATTTTGTGTTGATTCATTAAAAAAAAAGATATAAAACATCAAATCCCAATTAGGTCCATTTCAGTTCTACATTGTAACACTTGAAAAGTGGAAAAGTTCATATGGGTTGGATACGTGGTTGAATAGGTGCACTTTATGGATGCAGCATCAAATGCCAGCACACACTTATCCTGGGGTGCAGTGACCCAACATTGTCTGTGTTATTGTGAGAAAGTTTCAGGAATTATCTCACACTGCTTTCTTTGGTCTTGTCAGTTCTTTTGCTGTCAGCATTAAAATGTTCACACTTGTTACAGGGCACTATTGACTAAAGACTACATACATAGACACAAACTCCCCACTTATCTCCACTTACGAAGTACTTCTACACGCTGAAGCCCATCTCCACACAGCAGAGTGTCAACCTGAGCTGCAAAGAACCTGGTTGGCACATCAACCTTTCGACTGAGGAGTAGAAATGAGGAGAACAGCCTGTGACCTGTATAATTGAGGGCCTCTTAATGATGGTGCTAAATCTAGGCTTGGCCCTTCTGTAAATCAGAACTCTCATGAGGGGGCATTTTTAAATAAAGAGAAGACACTAAAAGCCGAGAGCTAAGCGAATAAATAATATGCTAATGGTGATAGCTTTATTTCCATATGCCGGCATCAGTCAAGCAGAATAAAAGGCAAATAAAATAAAGAGAAAATGTGTGTGGGTGGGTGGGTGAAAGAGAGAGAGATAGATAGATAGATAGATAGTTTATGTTGGTGTGTTTATTATTGTGCACTTAAAACAGTTTTTTGATGAGGATGTAACTGTCTTTGTGGCTTCTGTCATGCTGTTGACGAGACCTTGGACTCCTCTCTATGACAGCATCGTCGCCTTCAGCTGGCTCACGTACTGGTCTTGTCACTTCAGTCTAAAACCTGAGACAGGGTGGAGGGCGGCAGAGCTCTGAGAGAAAAGGTCACATCTGAAAAAGAGAGATTTTATGAGGGCACAGAGGAAGAGAAGGTCTCCATGTGGACTTCCAACCAGAGGGTCACTACATGTCAAACCACCTGAGGGAGGATGTTTCAGTGCTGGGCAACATATGATAATATTCAGGAAATAAATGCAATGTGCTTCTGTAATAATACTAGATGCAGTGAAAATTAAACATTGTACACAAAGTTTCTACAGAACCAGGAAGCCAAAGTATGTGATATTCATTGAATATGTTTATTTTGTAACTGCAAACGGTTGATTGCATTTAAAATAATAACACCTAATTATAACATGGTTATTATTCTAATACTTGGCTAAACACCACTAAGAGAATCCTTTATATTATATTATCATTGGCCACTTTATTAGCTACACCCATCCACCTGCTGTTTTCTGCAGTTCTCTAATCAGCCAATCCCTTGACAGCAGCACAATGCATCAAATCATGCAGATACAAATCAAGAGCTTCAGTTAATGTTCACTTCAAACATCAGAATGGGGAAAATTGTGATCTTAAAGTGTGACTTTCCCTGTGGCACGGGTGTTGGTGCCAGATGGACTGGTTTGAGTATTTCAGAAACTGCTGATCTCCTGGGGTTTTCACACACAGCAGTCTCTAGAGTTTACACAGACTGGTGTGGAAAACAAAAAACACTGAGTGAGCAACAGTTCTGTGGGTGGAAACGTCTTGTTGATAAGAGAGCTCAGAGGAAAATGGGCAGATTGGTTTGAGCTGTCAGGAAGGATATAGCAACTCAAAGCAACTCTTTACAATTTTGGTGAGCAGAAAAGTATCTCAGCATGCAACAGCAGAAGAGCACATTGGGTTCCACTCCTGCAGCCAAGAACAGGAACCTTAGAATCAGAACTAATTCCTATTAAAGTGGCCATATGTAAATACATCAAAAGTTAATTTTAAATACTGCAGATAAAACCCAACACTGGTGAATTCTTGATTCTGATTGGTCAGAAGATGTTGATGAATCTTCTCTATGTGACTGTAGTGCTGGCTCTAATTCAAATCACAGGTTTATATGAATGTTTTAATAAGTTACTATTTATGTAATAATAGCTAATTCACTGCGAGTTGTATCTAAGATGTTATACATAATCTAAAAAATACAGATAAGAAAGTTATTTAACAAAGACATATATAATAGTTATAACTGTTGAGCATGAATGGAAGGAGTCTCCAGTGTCAGAGCTTTGTGACATTCCGTAGGTTTTCCACAGTGGCAGTGTGTTCAGGACTTCTTGGTAACATGACAAGCTCTTGGTCTTATTAACTTTAAGAGACAGAAAAATAGATGTTAGTGAGGAAAAAAAAACTGTTTATAGCTGCTATAAATACTATAGCTGCTTTTTATAGCTGCTATAAATAACAGGAATTTGTTTACCAATAAATGTAACTATGAATGATTAAAAAGCATGTTGTCATTCGTTCATCAATTCTAATTGTAATCATTGTCAAATTTTATATATATATATATATATATATATATATATATATATATATATATATATATATATATATATATATATATATATTGATCCCAAGCTGGGAAATTGTTATGTTACAGCAGCAAGTTATCAGACATGCAAACAAACAAACAAACAAACAAACAAACAAACAAACAAACAAACAAACAAACAACTGTATAATATAAAGTAGAATGAAAACTGTTGTATTAATGTGGTAGAATAGAAATAACATGCTGTTATTGGAAAATAATCAACTTTGTGTTTGGCCTCAGGCCCTAGCATTCACATCACTCCATTGTCAATTAATTTCCTATAAGAACAACCCCACCATCTTTTGTTGCTTAGATGTTCTGTGTCGTGGTATCTCATTGAAACAGTGAGCCAGGTAAACAAATTGTGAAGGAAATGCTATTATTTGAAGATGTTTAATTTAGTTGTTAAGCCAATATTGATGTATAATTTTTCTTTACTATAGACTGCTGCATGTTTTTCATTTTGACACTATGGTCATATTTCATACCTTTATACTGAGATTAAGTGAGAAATGCAGCATCCTTCTACCTGGCATCTGTACTTCTAAAACACACAAAAAATCCACCCAAATGTTGAATCAATTAAATCACCTTATATGTGTGTTTCTGAATAAAAACTGTGGAAATCTTTTGGGTCAAAATGACAAAAAAGAGTTGTAATCCGTGTATCTGTGACCATGTTAGCAGCCCACAGATCATCAGAGCAGAGCGAGAGAGCTGGAGCCATCACTGCGACACTGACATTTTCACACAGAGCTGCTTTATGAGACTGACAGGCCACAGCTCTGCTATGACGGATTACAGTCAGCTCTCTCTCTCTCTCTCTCTCTCTCTCTGCAGCCCATCTTAGAGAAGCCTGGAATATTGCAGTGCTACAGCACTGGCAGTGAAGGTCCTGCAGGGATTGAAAAGAAAATATGAAAGAAAATGGTGGGAAAATTACAGGAAATGGTGACTAATCATATCACATATGTGTGTGTGATAGATGTTGCTGTGGCTAAATTCTGCAAAGCAGACAAAACAATACACATTAACACCTCCCCTTTAACAAAACATAAATATGTTTTTAGCAAAATCTTGTGGAAATGTTTTTATTTAGTCAATGATCTAACCTTTTGTCTAACCTGCAAAGATGACATTTAAGGAGCCAGTTTAATATAAGCAGTCAACCTAAAGATGTGTAAAAGCATCCTAGCTCTGTGTAACTCATTCATAATTTGATCAAGGTTATGGATAGTTACAGTGGTGCTTGAAAGTTTGTGAACCCTTTAGAATTTTCTATATTTCTGCATAAATATGACCTAAAACATCATCAGATTTTCACACAAGTCCTAAAAGTAGATAAAGAGAGCCCAGTTAAACAAATGAAACAAAAATATTAGACTTGGTCATTTATTTATTGAGGAAAATGATCCAATATTACATATCTGTGAGTGGCAAAAGTATGTGAACCTCTAGGATTAGCAGTTAATTTGAAGGTGAAATTAGAGTCAGGTATTTTCAATTAATGGGATGACAATCAGGTGTGAGTGGGTTTTATTTAAAGAACAGGGATCTATCAAAGTCTGATCTTCACAACACATGTTTGTTGAAGTGTATCATGGCACAAACAAAGGAGATATCTGAGGACTTCAGAAAGAGCGTTGTTGATGCTCATCAGGCTGGAAAAGGTTACAAAACCATCTCTAAAGAGTTTGGACTCCACCAATCCACAGTCAGACAGATTGTGTACAAATGGAGGAAATTCAAGACCATTGTTACCCTCCCCAGGAGTGGTCGACCAACAAAGATCACTCCAAGAACAAGGCGTGTAATAGTCGGCGAGGTCACAAAGGACCCCAGGGTAACTTCTAAGCAACTGAAGGCCTCTCTCACATTGGCTAATGTTAATGTTCATGAGTCCATCATCAGGAGAACACTGAACAACAATGGTGTGCATGGCAGGGTTGCAAGGAGAAAGCCACTGCTCTCCAAAAAGAACATTGCTGCTCGTCTGCAGTTTCCTAAAGATCATGTGGACAAGCCAGAAGTCTATTAGAAAAATATTTTGTGGATGAATGAGACCAAAATAGAACTTTTTTGCTTTAAATGAGAAGCGTTATGTTTGGAGAAAGGAAAACACTACATTCCAGCATAAGAACCTTATCCCATCTGTGAAACATGGTGGTGGTAGTATCATGGTTTGGGCCTGTTTTGCAGCATCTGGGCCAGGATGGCTTGCCATCATTGATGGAACAATGAATTCTGAATTATACCAGCGAATTCTAAAGGAAAATGTCAGGACATCTGTCCATGAACTGAATCTCAAGAGAAGGTGGGTCATGCAGCAAGACAATGACCCTAAGCACACAAGTCGTTCTACCAAAGAATGGTTAAAGAAGAATAAAATAAATGTTTTGGAATGGCCAAGTCAAAGTCCTGACCTTAATCCAATCGAAATGTTGTGGAAGGACCTGAAGTGAGCAGTTCATGTGAGGAAACCCACCAACATCCCAGAGTTGAAGCTGTTCTGTATGGAGGAATGGGCTAAAATTCCCCCAAGCCAGTGTGCAGAACTGATCAACAGTTACCAGAAATGTTTAGTTGCAGTTATTGCTGCACAAAGGGGTCACACCAGATACTGAAAGCAAAGGTTCACATACTTTTGCCACTCACTGATATGCAATATTGGATCATTTTTCTCCATAAATAAATGACAAAGTATCCTATTTTTGTCTCATTTGTTTAACTGGGGTCTCTTTATCTACTTTTAGGACTTGTGTGAAAATCTGATGATGTTTTAGGTCATATTTATGCAGAAATATAGAAAATTCTAAAGGGTTCACAAACTTTCAAGCACCACTGTATATAAGATAGCAAAACTGACATAAGCCTCATCAGTTCAGTTTGTAATCAGTTTGCACTGGCTGCCAAACTGCAGCATCACATCATCAAAACAGAGAAGAGCACTCTACATTAATAGCAAGAAATTTAGGCAATGGAACAGATGTGACTGAATGATTCAATGATTCTTCCCTTAATAATTTTCAGAGGAACAGAATGATGAGTGAAGAGATGACAATTAGGTTTGTGTTTAAATGTTATGAGTAAATTTTACCTAAGTTCAGAAAAATACGTAGTTTTCAAAACTCTATATCGTAAAAAAGAAAAGGCAAAATTTGGCCATGGGAAAGGTTTTCTCAGGTCACCACATATATATATATGTTTTCTGTCTAGTCTTTCCTCGAATGCTTGAAATCACACAGTTGTGTGATGTATGTTTAGTATCCAGTATAGTATGCAAACTCTGTGATATACCTTCCATCCATTATCTGTAGCCACTTATCCTGTTCTACAGGGTCGCAGGCAAGCTGAAGCCTATCCCAGATGACTATGGATGAGAGGCGGGGTACACCCTGGACAAGTCACCAGGTTATCGTAGGTTGATACAGAGACAAACAACCATTCACACTCACACCTACAGTCAATTTAGAGCCACCAATTAACCGAACCTGCATGTTTTTGGACTGTGGGGGAAACTGGAGCACCTGGAGGAAACCCACGCAGACACGGGGAGAACATGCAAACTCCACACAGAAAGGCCCTCACTGGCCGCTGGGCTTGAACCCCAGACCTTCTTGCTGTGAGGCAACAGTGCTAACCACTACACCACTGTGCTGCCCCTGTGATATACCTGTTTATCAAATTCTTTTATAGATGCAGTTTTTAACTGACTGTTTCGCTTTTGGAGGTTATTTTACAATTACTGGCTCCACAGTTTACTCTTACCCCATTTCCATCAACATGAACAAGGTGCTAGTACTGGGTTGGTGCTAGTGCTAATTCGGAGCTGGTTCAACTTGTGAACCTTCTAAGAACTGGTTTGCTTTTCAATGGGCTAGAGAGCCATCACAGAGCCATGTCATTATGTCACTGTATACAGCTTCGCTTTCCCAGCCACTAGCCCCCCCTGCTAGTGTCACTAATCTGCCCTGCTAGTACAGCTAGCTCACCATTTTAGTGCCACTTGCACCAAGCACAACAAAAACAATGATGGACTACATCATTGTGTCTTCTCCTTCTTCTTCTTCTTCTTCTTCTATGGAATAGTCAGAGTAGATACTACACGAGCTCCATTTTTAAAAATGGTGGTCACCACAGTTTAGCTGGTCTTGTTGGTCACGATAATCCCACCCCTAGCCCCTGATGTAAGCAGTTCTTGGTTCTAGACCAGCAAAGAGTTGGTCCAGCTCTGGAAATCATTTTCCTGGCTGAGAGCCAGGTCTTTGGCTGTTGAACTGCAAGGAACTGGTTTAAGATTAGGGACCAGCTCTGAACCAGCTCTGGAACTGCCTTGATGGAAAAGAGGTATGTGAGTAGTATGTATAGTATGGCATTTTTATCACAATTTATGTCAAATAAATTGTAAAAGACAAAAACAGAAATTATGAAAGATTAAAATCAAGGCAGCATTGGGGGGAAACGGGATGAATTAAATTTTAAAAAGAAGCAGGTAAAAGAATAACTGTTTATCGATGTAAGGAGATATTTTTTAACACTGAAGATGGAAGGAGTTTCCAGAGTCAGAGCTTTGTTACAGTCAGGATATGGTTCCTCTATAACATGACAAGCTCTGATTTTTTATTTTTTGGCATTTTAAACATCAAAAGACAGAAACAAAGCTGATGAAGAAATAAGCTGCTATGAGTAAGTAAGAACAGGAACTAGGAACTAATTTTAACCAGTTAATGCATCTTAACCAGTGATGCATCAGCTCATATCATAGTGTACTACAATAACTACCACAGGCACATATGCACATGAAGAATTTTTAAATGCAGTGAGATGCTGCAAACTGGAAAACTTAACAAAGCTGCAGAAAGTCTCAAGGCCAAAAAAAAAAAAACATTTGGCTCAGACAGTGGTTCTCTCATTTCTCAGTGAAGCTAGCTTTAATTGAGATACTTGGGATGTGTGTAGCCTTGTACTAGCATACCAGCCTCCACAAATAATTTTTTCACCACCATCTGTATTGGAAAGTGACACTTGGCATACAAAATTCATCAAGTATATTCTGGGTTTGTGGGCAACTTTCACCGTCTGCTGTGCAGACAGTGGAGTACAACACTTTCATTGGTATATTCAGAAACATAATTTTATTGTAATTGTAATAAATACAACAAAATTAAAAGCTAACCTTAAAGTGCAAGATGACATATAAATAGAAAAAAAAAACCCACAAGACCACAAAATAGAACAGCACTCAAAACATACAACACACAACATAGATCTTTTTTTTTTTTTTTTAAAAGGCATATTGCATTGGTTATTATTGCACTATTGAGGTAGATGACTAATGATAGATAATAAATAATATGGAATAGTCAACAGGGAGTGGGTTTAGTGCATGTTGGCATTCAGTAGGGTTATGGCTCTAGGAATAAAACTGTTCTTGAGTCTGTTAGTCCTAGACCTGATGCACCTGTAGCTCCTCTCAAACGGCAGCAGGTCAAACAACTGATGGCTTGGGTGACAACTGTCCCTAACAATATTTCTTGCTCTGGTGAGGCAGCGAGAGTTGTAGATATTGTCCAAGGTGGGGAGAGGGTGGCCGACGATTTTCTTCACTGTCTTAACCACTCTCTGCAGCCTCTTCCTGTCTGCTTCAGTGCAGCTGGCATACCACACAGAGATGCAGTATGTCAGCAGGCTCTCGATGCAGTATCTGTAGAAGGTCTCCAGCAGCTTACTATCCAGATTGTTCTTCCTGAGCACCCTCAGGAAGTGTAGTCACTGCTGGGCCTCCTTGATAACTGCCATGGTGTTTGCAGACCAGGAGAGATCTGCAGAGATAAGGATGCCGAGATACCTGAAGGTGTTGACCCTCTCTACACAGTCGCCGTTGATGGGGGGGGTGAAGTCAGCCTGTTCTTCCTGAAGTCAACAATGATTTCTTTAGTTTTTGAGGTGTTCAGTAACAGATTGTTGAGCACCACTCTGTCAACCTCAGGACCTCGTTTCTGTAGTTCACCTCATCACCTCCTGAGATCAGCCCAACCACAGTGGTGTCGTTGGCAAATTTAATGATGGTGTTTCCAGGGTAGGCAGGAGTGCAGTCGTGTGTGTAAAGAGAATAGAGTAGGAGGCTCAACACGCAGCCCTGGGGAGAGCTGGTGCTGAGTGTGAGGGAGGAGGAAAAGTGAAGGCCAAGTTTCACTGTCCGGGGGTGATTTGTTAGAAAGTCCTTTATCCAGGAACAGGTGAGCGAGGGAAGGCCTACGTCCAGCAGCTTGACAACTAGTATGTCTGGGATGATGGTGTTAAAAGCTGAGCTGTAGTCTACAAAGAGCATTCTCATATAGCTCCCCTGCTGCTCCAGGTGGCATACGGCAGTGTGTAGAGCTGTGACTATAGCATTTTCAGTAGATCTGTTTGCATGGTAGGCATACTGATGTAGGTTGAAGCTGGGAGGGAGACAGACTTTGATGTGATGTTGAACCAGCCTCTCAAAGCACTTTATGATGACAGGTGTGAGATAGTCCTTGAGGCTGTCTATGGTAGGTTTCTTTGGAACAGGGATGATTGTGGATGATTTCAGGCAGGATGGGACAACAGCTTATGACAGGGCAAGGTTGAAGATGGAAGTGAAAATTCTTGAGAGCTAGTCAGCCCATGCCTTGAGCATCTTCCCTGGCACGCTGTCTGGGCCAGCAGCTTTCCTAGGGTTCACTGCCCTGAGCACCCACCTCACGTCATGCCCCTCAACAGTCAGTGAGGGGGGGCTCGGGGCTGGTGCAGGCAGCGGTGGAGTGGCTAAGTGCTGTTGTATTTCAAAGCATGCAAAAAAGCAGTTCAGCTCCTCTGCCAGCGATACATCTGAATCTCTGGGTGTCACTACATGGCCTCTGTAGTTGGTAATGCTCTGTATGCCCTGCCATACCTGCTGCAGATTGTTGTCTAAGAGATGATTCTCTATCTTCCTCTTATAAACCACCTTAGCATCCCTTATTCCTCTCTTCAGATCAGCTCGGGCTGCACGATAAAGAGCTCTGTCATCTGAACTGATTGCTAAGTCCTGGGCCCTAAGGAGCGTGTGGACATGGACGGCCATCCAGGGTTTCTCATTGGGGAAGGCACGTATATATTTCACTACAGTAATGTTCTCGATACAGAACTTGATGTAGGATAGGGCAGACTCTGTGTATGCTGACAGGTCCTCATGTTCGAATACATCCCATGCAGTGTGTTCAAAACAGTCCTGTGACTGAGAGAGTGCAGCCTCGGGCCAGTTTGTAATAGTCTTTATGGCTGGTGGTAATCGCCTTCTGAGAGGAATGTATGCTGGAGCGAGCAGCAGGGAGAGGTGATCTGACTGGCCTAGGTGAGGGAGGGGAATAGCTCTGTAAGCATGCTTGATGTTAGAATAAACATGGTCCAAAATGTTCCTCCCTCTAGTCAGGCACTTCACGTGCTGGTAAAAAGCTGGGAGTACTGATTTCAGTTCAGCCCAATTGAAATCGCTGGCTATAATATGAGCTCCATTGGGATGGCTATGCTGCTTTTTTATGGCATTTAGCAGGAGTGCGAGGGCTGTGCTAGCATTAGCATCAGGTAGTATGTATACAGCAGTCACAATAACTACTATTAGCTCTCTCAGTAGAAAAAAAGGACGGCATTTGACCGACATGTATTCCAAATCAAGAGAACAATGGTTGTCTATTATGGTGCTGTTATTAGACCAGTCGTTATGAACGTAAATACAAAGCCCCCCCTCCTCTGCTCTTACCCGAGTCCTGGTTCCTGTCACAGCAGTGGAGTGTGCAGTCTGCTAGCTGCACAGCAGCATCGGGGATTTGCAGGTGAAGCCAACTCTCTGTTATGATCAGGATGCAGCAGTTACGGACATAGCAGTCCCTAGCAAGAAGCAGTTCCAATTCATCCATTTTGTGGACCATGGATCTGATGTTGGTAAGTAATATGCCAGGAAGAGGAGGCTTGTAAAGTTGTTTCCTGAGTTTAGTCAGGAGTCCGGCCCTATAGCCTCACTTCTGTTTTCTTTCCCTCTGCCATCTGCGACATCTGCTAGGCCCAATAACAATCCACGGAGAGCCCGGAGGTCTCACTACCTCATCTGGTATATTGCGTGTGTAGTGAAAACACTTGAGACCGGTAACTTGCATTGACAACCGATGTCCAGCAGGTCTTGTCGACTGTAGCACCGGTCTGCAGAATTATGTGTACACAGAAGACACACAAAAATGCACGAAAAGGGAGAGCCTAGAGCCGCTGTGAACATGCGCGCCGCCATCAGAAGGAGGAGAAGGAGTTCTCAAGCACAGTGAAAAAAAGGAAGGCAAACATTCTGAGTGATCCTTGCTCTGCTCAGTACTTGTCTTACAGTACTATATGCATTGGAAAGTGGTGATTTGATTATCAAGTCAATTTTGAATCCATTAAAATGGAAAGATCTGCACTGCCTCCATGCCTGTACAAAGGTTGGCTTGCTGGGTGGTGGGAGCCATCACCTTGGCTTCCAGACAGAATGGACCCTTGTGCCATGCCTCAGTCATCTCCATCTACTCCTCATGGGTAGTACTTGGAGGCTGCCCTAGGAACTTTGTACTGCAGTCAACTTGGTGACATCATGTAGATTCTCCAGCTTCTTAAGGTAAACATCACTCTTCCCATTGGCAAATGTGTGGTCAAGCACATAGTCAAGCACATTTCCACTCAGAATACATTTTGTTATCCATTATCTAGATGTTAAAACAACTCCTCTGGTGGCTAGGAAGGGTAGAATTGAATGTTAAGTTACCAATGTAACTATGGTTCTTTGAACAACCTACAGGGTTCCCTATCATACGAAACCAAAACTGAACTTCTTGAGAAGTTTCCAGTGATGATTGCATCATATGGTCACCATGTGACTTTGCATTAAAGGTACTGACATGTGCATATGCACACAAGAATGCATCCTGGTGTTAAATAGTGTTATCCTGTGGTTCATAGACCAGCGTTACATATGTAACATTCTATGAACACTGGATAACCTCCAGGGTTCCCTGTCACTCTGAACCAGCACTGACCTGCCAGGGAACTCAGTGAAAAGGTTCCAGGGACAGATAACCATGGAAAAGGGGATTTTTTTAAAAAATACTATGTCACACAGTCACCATGTGACTGTGGGATGGCTGTGCACATGACGGTATCCAGGTGTTGAAACACTCCCCCGGTGGTTACACTGTCTTACTCGGACCATAGCTACCATTTCTGTTTCCACCCCAAAATTATTTGAATACATCCTGAAGCATTTTATTCCTTGCCATGTTATGTCAGGAACAATTCACATCCATGCCAGCAGAGGAACCCCTCCCCTAAGTACAAGGACTCAAGCAAACATTCACACAATGCGAAGTCTTACCAATATTTCCTGTTCAGTTCTGAGTATTTTTAAACCCTTTTGTGCCATACTATGTTTAGATGCATGTTTTCATCTCATCTCATTATCTCTAGCCGCTTTATCCTGTTCTACAGGGTCGCAGGCAAGCTGAAGCCTATCCCAGCTGACTACGGGCGAAAGGCGGGGTACACCCTGGACAAATTGCCAGGTCATCACAGGGCTGACACATATGGCCCTTTTCCACTACCCTTTTTCAGCTCACTTCAGCTCGCTTCAGCTCACTTCAGCCCGACACGGCTCGCGTTTCGACTACCAAAAAACAGCACGACTCAGCTCGCTTCAGCCCTGCTTAGCCCCTAAAACTCGCACCGTTTTGGAGTGGGGCTGAAGCGAGCCAAACCGTGCCGAGTGAGGCTAGGGACGTGAGCAGACACTCCCCTGTGCGCTGATTGGTGAGGAGGAGTGTCCTCACATGCCCACACACGCCCCGCGAGCACGCTGGGATCTGTAAACACCGTAAACCCGGAAGAAGGAGAATTACGAGAATTATGAAGCCTTATGCGCCTCGCCTCATCTATACGCTCTTGCCAGTATCTGTTGGCGTTGTCGGTGACAACAAGCCACAGCACCAAGACCAGCAACACTAACGACTCCATGTCCTCCATGTTTGTTGTTTACTATCCGGGTCGTGAGACTACCGCTTAAAAGCTCACTGATGTCACTGTTTGCGCCGCCTAACGACATCACGTGACATCCACCCACTTTCGCTAACTCCACCCAATGTGTCCACCCACTTCCAGCCAGCACGGTTCAGCGCGGTTGTAGTCGAAATGCAACTCCAACAGCCCCGCTCAGCTCAACTCAGCACGGCACAGCTCAGCCCGACTCAGCCGCGTTTGTAGTGGAAAAGCGGCAATAGACACAGACAACCATTCACACCTATGGTCAATTTAGAGCCACCAGTGAAACTAACCTGCATGTCTTTTGGACTGTGGGGGAAACCGGAGCACCCGGAGGAAACCCACGCAGACACGGGTAGAACATGCAAACTCCGCACAGAAAGGCCCTCGTCGGCCACGGGGCTCGAACCCGGACCTTCTTGCTGTGAGGCGACAGTGCTAACCACTACACCACCGTGCTGCCCTAGATGCATATTTTATTTTACCATTTAGATTTGCCCCACTGTCTTGTTATTTTGTGGATTTTCTGTGTTTTATTTTTATTGCCTGCCTACTGATTGTAACATTGGATACTCTTCTAGATTTTCCAATCAACCTTATTCAAATTGATTCTCAAACATTTCCGAAGTCATGTCCATTACATTCCTCTTTATACAACAGCAATTTTACAAAGACTTGCAAACAGCAAGATTGCAAATAGAAAAAAGAATGTCATGTCATATACTCTTTATCCAGAAATCAACACCTTCAAACCAAACAGATTTGTGAATTCAACAGCACTGTAGTATAAATTTTTCATCTTTCAAGAAATTTTATCTATAGTAGTGGAGTGCCCAACGCAAAGCAAAGATAGACAGCACTTACTATATGCATTAGGGTTTGCATACATTGCAAGCATGGTCGATAATAATAAAAATATGGTTCAAGCTTGCTAATGGGAGCTATTTGTAGTACTGTTGAGAGAGAAAATGTTGGAAAGTTCCTTTGCTAATGGTATGCTTACTAGTTCGTACATCATAACTCTTAGCCCAGCTAAGTGTTTGTGTGTGAATCCTATATAGCATTTTTATGCACTAATGGTACAAATCAATTCAAGTCGAGCAAGTCATCAAATTACTCAGCTGCAGCTCAGCTGATGTGACATATCAGACACTTCAGAGGTGTGCTGCAAAAGTGAGAAAATCTGGAAGTGAAACAAGTGTTTAAGTGGCACCTTTTCGCTACGTTCACACTGCAAGGCTTAATGCTCAATTCCGATTTTTTTGTGAAATCCGATTTTTTTGTGAGGTCGTTCACATTAACAAATATATGCGACTTGTATGTGATCCTCAGTATGAACGAAAAGTGACCTAAAAGTTTTCCGCATGCGCACTGCAGGATACGACGACGTCACACGCAGTGAGCATGGCCAGTGTTTACGGAAGTAAAACCGCCCGGTTGCGGTATGACCCATCCAATCTAGCTTGAATAGCTGCATCCCCCCAAATGGAAATCAGCTCCCTAACCTCTGCGTCCTTCCATTGAGAAGATTCAGAACCTTCACAGCCCGAAGCGTCCCTCGCATTGATGTCATGCGCAGGGGCGCAGATACGTTTTTTGAACTGGGGGGGACAAAGCTGCCAGCAAACCAACCCCAACCCCGATATGCCTGTCAAACTTGTTGTTAGTAATCATAGCAACCAAGCTCGAGCTCGCAACCTGTGCAGTCTGCGCAGCGCAACCAACCGAATATCAGTCTTTGTTTTGTTTTATGTGAGTTGTTGCAACTATATGTATACACTGCTGTGCACCTCAATAAACCGAATGGTAATTAGTCTTTTGATTTTTCCGTGAGGTTTGCCTTATTCAAAGAAAGACAGCATAGACGTTTTTTCCTCCCTATAAGTGGGGGGGACCGAACGAGGTGAATTTAAATATGACTCGTCCCACCCTCTATCTGCGCCCGTGATTATGCGCCATGTTGTTGTAACTTTTTTGAGAGACCCGCCGCCTACTTCAGCGCAGAATAGTGACGTTTGTGGCTTGTTGATGACGTGTAAGTCGGATGAATGCGACCTGGCGGTTCAAACTGAAGTCGCATATGAAAAGAGCGGATAGGAATCGGAATTAGCACCACATATCCAAACGGCCTGGGTCGGATTTGAAAAAATCGGATCTGTGTCGTTCATATTGTCAATAAAAGATCGGATACAGGTCACATATGGGCGAAAAGATCGGATTTGAGTCACTTCAGCCTGCAGTGTGAACGTAGCCTTAATGTCTCTGTTTGAACAGTAACCATACACAGAACACACTTCATAACACAGCAGTAACCAAAATGGTGGGTGAGAGGAAACTTTTGAAAAAGCAATATATTTTCGAGAAACACAATCCGACAGAGAAAATCTTAAATATTGAAGTTTTTCTGACAATACAAAAAAATGAACCACGAAATTACAATAATCAGGCTTTGAAATAATTATAGTGTTCAGAAGATTATATACTTACAGTTATATAGGATTGACTCAACTCGAGCAGATATAGTCTGATGAGTACATTAAACTATCGAAACTGTTTTGCACGTATCTCAATCAGAAGTGAAGTTGAAGTAAAATTAAACTTTTAACACTTTTAAACATTAAAAGCGGGAAAAAACAAAAAGGACACACACACACACACACACACACACACACACGTGTATATATATATATATATAGTGTGTATGTATATATATATATATATATATATATATATATATATATATATATATACACACAGTATATATATGTATGCATACTGGGAACACTCATTCACATGGGGAACCAAGGCTAGCCCTGGTCCAATCCCACAGAAGAGTTACTGTAGCACAAACTGCTGAAAAAGTTAATGCTGACACTTTCTGTTTTAGCTAGCATTAACTTTTTCAGCAGTTTGTGCTACAGTAGCTCTTCTGTAGGATTGGATCATATGGGCTAGCCTTTGTGCCCCATATGAGCCTTCGACACCCATGACCCTGTCGCTGGTTCACCAGTTTATATATATAAAATGACACATAGCTAACTAACAACTTGATCATTGTGTGACAATCACTGTATGCAGAATTCAGACTCAGCCACCAAGATTTTAGACATCTTTATCCACTCTAACTGTTTGTTAAACTGGCTCCATTCCCAACTTTAGCTTTGCAAGAAGATAGCCCTGCAAGTCTAAAAAGTAAATAAAAATATTTCTTCATTGCTCCTGTCCAGCGGCATGGTGGTGTAATGGTTAGCACTGTCGCCTCACAGCAAGAAGGTCCTGGGTTCAAGCCCAGTGGCTGGTGAAGGCCTGTCTCTGTGGAGTTTGCATGTTCTCCCCATGTCTGCCCGGGTTTCCTTCGGGTGCTCTGGTTTCCCCCACAATCCAAAGACATGCAGGTTAGGTTAATTGGTGGCTCTAAATTGACCATAGTCAATTTAGAGCCACCAATTAACCTAACCTGTATGTTATGTGAATGGTTGTTTGTCTCTGTGTCAGCCCTGCAATAACATGGGGTGTCCATGTTGTCCATGTCCAGGGTGTACCCTGCCTCTCGTCCATAGCTGGGATAGGCTCCAGCTTGACTGTGACCCTGTAGAACAGGATAAGCAGTTACAGATAATGGATGGATGTTCCATATCTGTGAGTGGCAAAAGTATGTGAACCTCTAGGATTAGCAGTTAATTTGAAGGTGAAATTAGAGTCAGGTGTTTTCAATCAATGAGACGACAATCAGGTGTGAGTGGGCACCCTGTTTTATTTAAAGAACAGGGATCTATCAAAGTGGAAGTGTATCATGGCACAAACAAAGGAGTTTTCTGAGGACCTCAGGAAAAGCGTTGTTCAATCAATCAATCAATCAATCAATCAATCAATCAATCAAATTTTATTTATATAGCCTTTTAGAATAACTGAAAAGTACCCAAAGTGCTTTACATCAAAGCCATAAACATAACACTAAAACACAAAACAATGTTTTGTATAAAACAATACATAAAAATACAGTACATAAAAACAGGTTTTGACTGCAGAAGGTGCCACAGTGCTGCAGGTTATTAAAAGCCTTTCAGAAGTACATGAAATAGAACAGACGAAACAAAGTACCCCTCAAAAACAAGACTCCCCTAGTCAGGATTGAACGCCAATCTAAAAAAGTGGGCCTTCAACTTCGATTTGATGCTATTGATGCTCATCAGGCTGGAAAAGGTTACAAAACCATCTCTAAAGAGTTTGGACTCCACCAATCCACAGTCAGACAGATTGTGTACAAATGGAGGAAATTCAAGACCATTGTTACCCTCCCCAGGAGTGGTCCACCAACAAAGATCACTCCAAGAGCAAGGCGTGTAATAGTCGGCGAATAACTTCTAAGCAACTGAAGCCCTCTGTCACATTGGTTAATGTTAATGTTCATGAGTCCACCATCAGGAGAACACTGAATAACAATGGTGTGCATGGCAGGGTTGCAAGGAGAAAGCCACTGCTCTCCAAAAAGAACATTGCTGCTCATCTGCAGTTTGCTAAAGATCACGTCGGCAAGCCAGAAGGCTATGGACCCTTTTCACGTGACGTCACGACAAACGCGGCCGCCATTTTGGACATGTACTACCAGTAGTTTACCACAGTCAGTATTGAGGAACGGCAGCAAAGAAAGTGTTTATTTTCAGCAAGACTTCCATCATGCCACTATATTGTTGTGCACCTGGATGTAGTAACCATCAAAAAACAAGGCAAGGTTTATCATTTTATCAGATCCCGACGGAGAAGATGGATAGCGGCCATTAACAGATTGGCAGCCCTCGGCATACCAGCGCTTGTGTAGGGACCACTTTGTTGGAGGTAAGACGAATAAAATTAGCCAGGAAAGGCATTACATTGCTGTTAACATTCTGTGGCGGCGAGTGTGTAACCAAATAGGCTAAAATAATCCATTGTAACCTCTTTGTTCTTCTGTAGTAGCTATTAGCTAACGACATTAGCTAGCGTTGTGTTCCTTTGCTGTTGGTAGACTGTAGGACAGATCAGAGGCAGTGTTCTACAAACAGCGCTTAATTTGAGGGGGAGCAAGCCGGAGCGCGCTCCAGAACCTCGGGCGTTGGCTCCGGCAGCTATTTACACTGGATCCAGTGATCCGACACCTCTCTTGACTATGTAACAAAAAAAAAAAAAACGATTGTCTTTAGGCTTGCCATCCTTCCACTTGCGAGTGGTAAGTGATCTGCGCTGGGATCACACACACACAGCGGCTCAGTCCCGAATCGTGGCTCGTGCACTTCACTCGCACGCTCTGTGAGCTGCGCAGGGCCGGAGTGCGCACCCTCCAGAGGGCACTCGCTGTTCAGGGCGGAGTGATTTGGAGCGCAGGATGCCTGCGGAGCCGAGCGTATCCGTGTATTGGTGTTGCTGTGTGCAGACGAATCGTGTATTGGTGTTGCTGTGTGCACGCTAATCGCTTTTAAAAACGTTAATCTGATGATCCGCTGAGAGGAGCATGTATTTGTCTCTTAAATCCAGGCCGTTCCCTGTAATCTGTAACACTGGGTTGGAGAAAGTAATGGCAAATAGTGAGTGCACAAACCATAGAAGGTAAACTGTACACAGCGCCAGGGCAGTGTGATGGTATGTCTACTTTTAGATTGTGTTAGCTTATCAATGAACACACTCGCCACTCGACGAGTTTCACGTCTTTACGACGGATACTTAAATGTGTGTTAGGTATTATTGTTGCAGTCTAAGCAGTCATTGTAGCAGCTAGATGAGCGAGAACCGAAAGGGTCTGTGCCATAAACCGTTATTTCTGTACGGCGTTGCTAATGTGTCGTTACTGTTGTTATTTCTCCCTCTGCTCGCCCTGTAAATGCCCTACGTCGCTGGATAGCGAAGGTGTTTTCTGCATCTCGCTCCTTTTTCTTGTATGTTCTCTGTTTGTCGCCTTCCTCGCATTCAAACCGATTCGAGCCGAAGTCCGCTACATGTCCAAAATGGTGGTCGCGTTTACGAAGGTCACGTGACTGAAAAGGGTCTATAGAGATCTTGCAGTCACGTGACCGGAAAGTACACAACTGCCATCGTGTCGGTCAAAAACACCGCTGAATACTGCTGCACTTGTGTACAGAATGGATCAATTTCAACCGACGGACTACACGGCTCATTTTTCTAATGAACAGATAACTAGATATATGTCTAAAATAAACAATCTACAGATTTGTGACCCTTATGGCTTTCCGGATGGAGTTTTCACGACCGGATTTTGAACTGCCAGCGGAATACCCGGACGTGTATGATTACCTCATCAACTTTCTCTCGCTGTTCAGTGGTGAAGCACTGCGTGCTTAGAAATCTCTGCACAGTTTTCTTTACAGAAATTCAGGATTTGTCAGCGACTCAGATGTGGCATCTTGTAAGCAAGAAAATGATCCTCACTGGATGGGTAAGTCACTTAAGTATTGAGTATAGCACTGACCAGCCGATTATAGAATAAGGTAATTCCAAATCGTCCGTGTTGTTTACATGGATCTGGTGTTGGAGAGGTAGAGGCTTGGCAGTGGAGGTTTGAGTAGCTGTTTTCTGAGCTTAGTCAACAGGCCGGCTCTGCCTGTAGCCTCGCTTTTGCTTCCGCTCCCGGCGCCGCCTCCTTCACTTTGCTTCTGATAACAATCCACGGAGACCCAGCTGGTCTCGCAATCTGGTCTCGTCCGGAATGTTTTTTTTTTTTTTCTCGTCCGGAATGTTTTTTTTTTTTCTCGTCCGGGATGGTGTGCATGCGATGGAAATCGCTACAAACCGTCATTTTCTGCTGGAAACCAATGTCCAGTAAGTCCATACGGTTGTAGTGGATATTGAAGTCCGGTACAGACAAACAACACGCAAAAATACACACAAAAAACATAAAAAACGTGCACAGGTAGGGAGAGCTTGTAGCCGCAGCCGTTGTAGTAGAATTGTATATAGTAGGGTTTTCCAGAAGAAAAGGTAGAAGTAAAAGCAGAAGTAGAACCAGAAGGCGGAATATGGCGTTTGACCGACACGATGGCGTCTGTCACAATCTGGATCGGCTGTGACGTCACATGCAAAATCTCTATTGGCAAAATGTTTTGTGGACGGATGAGACCAAAATAGAACTGTTTGGTTTAAATGAGAAGTGTTATATTTAGGCCAAGTTTACATTAGACCGTATCTGTCTCGTTTTCTTCGCGGATGCACTGTCCGTTTACATTAAAACGCCTGGAAACGCCGGGAAACGGGAATCCGCCAGGGTCCACGTATTCAATCCAGATCGTGTCTGGTCCGGTGCTGTGTAAACATTGAGAATACGCGGATACGCTGTGCTGAGCTCTAGCTGGCGTCGTCATTGGACAACGTCACTGTGACATCCACCTTCCTGATTCGCTGGCATTGGTCATGTGACGCGACTGCTGAAAAACGGCGCGGACTTCCGCCTTGTATCACCTTTCATTAAAGAGTATTAAAGTATTAAAATACTGCAAATACTGATGCAAATACTGCCCATTGTGTAGTTATGATTGTCTTTAGGCTTGCCATCCTTCCACTTGCAAGTGGTAAGTGACGCGCATGCCCGATATGCACTGGGATCACACACACAGCGGCTCAGTCCCGAATCACTGCTCGTGCGCTTCACTCGCGCGCTCTGTGAGCTGCGCAGGGCCGGAGTGCGCACCCTCCAGAGGGCACTCGCTGTTCAGGGTGGAGTGATTTGGAGCGCAGGATGCCTGCGGAGCCGAGCGTATCCGTGTATTGGCGTTGCTGTGTGCACGCGAATCGTGTATTGGCGTTGCTGTGTGCACGCGAATCGTTTTAAAAACGTTAATCTGATGATCCGCTGATACGGTCTAATGTAAACCCCACCTTAGAGAAAGGAAAACACTGCATTCCAGCATAAGAACCTTATCCCATCTGTGAAACATGGTGGTGGTAGTATCATGGTTTGGGCCTGTTTTGCTGCATCTGGGCCAGGATGGCTTGCCATCATTGATGGAACAATGAATTCTGAATTATACCAGCAAATTCTAAAGGAAAATGTCAGGACATCTGTCCATGAACTGAATCTCAAGAGAAGGTGGGTCATGCAGCAAGACAACAACCCTAAGCACACAAGTCGTTCTACCAGAGAATGGTTAAAGAAGAATAAAGTTAATGTTTTGGAATGGCCAAGTCAAAGTCCTGACCTTAATCCAATCGAAATGTTGTGGAAGGACCTGAAGCGAGCAGTTCATGTGAGGAAACCCACCAACATCTCAGAGTTGAAGCTGTTCTGTACGGAAGAATGGGCTAAAATTCCTCCAAGCCAATGTGCAGGACTGATCAACAGTTACCGCAAACGTTTAGTTGCAGTTATTGCTGCACAAGGGGGTCACACCAGATACTGAAAGCAAATATTCACATACTTTTGCCACTCACAGATATGTAATATTGGATCATTTTCCTCAATAAATAAATGACCGAGTATGATATTTTTGTCTCATTTGTTTAACTGTGTTTTCTTTATCTACTTTTAGGACTTGTGTGAAAATCTGATGATGTTTTAGGTCATATTTATGCAGAAATATAGAAAATTCCAAAGGGTTCACAAACTTTCAAGCACCACTGCAACCCTGACCAGCAGGATAAAACCCATACTGAAAATGAATAAACGAATAAGGAAGCTGTGAAAGAACTTAACAGTTAGTAAAGATGGTCGACCAGCTCAAGAGGTTCTTCTGTTTTGGCTCGTCAAGTTCAGCTGGACTTTTCATCAGGTTGCTTTTGTTTTCTTGAAGTTGAGGAGTTGAACTATTTGTGCAAAATTTGATTTATCCTTTTTCTCATTGACATCATTACTGTTACTACAGACACCCTCCAGTAATGTATACACCAGACATATGTCACAAAAAGTATTATTTTGCATAATATATTGTATCATGGAAGCTGTGGGAGTGGTTTCACAAATGGTTACAACTACCAGCACAGCACACCCTGCTTTTCACAGGATTTTCAATGAAAGAGAAATAAAAAAATTAAAAAGAAAGAGTTTAGCAAGATTACCCCTGTAGCTCAGATCACCATTGAAGCACTCTTATTACAAATATACTATGTGCATTTGTCTTGTGTTTACTTTCACTTGTAGCTTCCCTGTTGGTTATAACATCAGCAGATGTGCAATACAGGTCCCTTTTTCTTCTCCTTCATGCTCCCACTCTTTCTCTCCTCAGTGGCTGCTTTAATTGCCTTCCTCAGGCACAGATCAACAACAATCGCTGACAGCGGCCATTTTGTTTCAGCAGCTGCATCATTGCCCGCCTGTTCCAACTCGGACTGTGGTGAAACTCGAAGCAGTGTGTGCGAGATCTAGAGACTACCACTACACCGTGACTGTTCATTAAAGCATCGCTCCCAGGCAACCCTGTCGCCTGGCAACCCTCAGCCGCTTCTCACACACCATCCAGGATGGGGAGAGAGATAGAGAATGAGACGTTTATTCATTCTAGGGAGAGTCGTACGCTTCCTGCACTGTTCCCTTCTCGTCTATTTAATATGTTCATCTTTTTATAATGAATGCTCAAAGCTTGCTGTGTCAAAACCGAGATCATAATTCATGCTGCTGGTTTGAACATGTTCTTGGTTTTGATCAAGAAGCATTATGATTGTTCCTGGGTTCCCCCCCCCCGAAATTGTACAGCTGAAGCAGTAAAAATTGCAATGTCTTTCTAGTGCTGAAGAATAATCTCATCTCATCTCATCTCATTATCTCTAGCCGCTTTATCCTGTTCTACAGGGTCGCAGGCAAGCTGGAGCCTATCCCAGCTGACTACGGGTGAAAGGCAGGGTACACCCTGGACAAGTCGTCAAGTCATCACAGGGCTCTGAAGAATAATGTGGAAGGTATTTTGGTTGAGTTGAGTGGTGGAATGGAAAAGTGTGTGCCCCACATATATGTCTGTATTTCAGCACTGCTATAAACCCCAGCTGCAATTACCCAGTGATGGCTGGTAACTGCAGAGCAATCAGCAAGCCATTAACACACCATGCCGGGATGTGATGGGCACCACTCTCTCTTCTAATGCTTGTTTATCCTCTCTCTCTCTCTCTCTCTCTCTCTCTCTCTCTCTCCACAACCTCCACCTTCATGCTCACCATAATCTTCTCTGGTTCCTGTTCATTCTTCTGTTCTTTTTTCTTTTCTTTTTTTTAAATTCATCTCTGTCTGTCTCACTCGTCTCCCCCCCCCCCATTTTTTTTTATAAACCTGAGTGACATTGAAATGTTCTTTTGATCAAAGCCATTCAGATCTGCTTGTGTAATTATCTATCCGTCTGGTTCTTTTTTTTGTTTCTGAGCCTGCCCTTCACATTTTGACAGTACGATATGACATTTTGCTTTTTTTTTTAAAGTAAATCTAAAAGTAGGGTTTTGCTTTAAGCAGAGAGAAACTCAACAGGGTTTAGATCCAAACAGATCCAGACTACATTTGTATAGCCTATTTCACATATGAATGGAAATGAGGGACAATTAGAAAAGGGTTGGTACGACAGTTGATCTGGTTGAGGCTTAATGCAATTCTTTTGAGAGGTAATGAACCATAGCTGTTCATTTAAGGGCCCGTCCACACGAGTATGCGGCCTCACCCAATACGCTGTCGTTTCGAAAAAAATCTCCGTAAACACGGCATTGTTTCCAGAAATATCTGCGTCCACACGGATTCACTAGAAACGATCCAAAACGCTGTAGTACATATGCCAGGCCTGTATGTGGCGCTGTGACGCCGCCACACCAATACACTAAAACCGGAAGAGAAGCCATGGAGCATGTGTATAAAGGTCACATGCTGTTTACAAACAAGCTCATAGCACGAGAAGAGGACGATCATGGCCAGTGCAACTCTGAAAGGAAGAGGAGAGTCTTTTGTGTGGACCGACAGTGAAGTGGAACTATATGGTAGAAGCCTGTAGTCCGCCATTGTTGTTGTTATGACGCGTCTAGTGGCGGTGGCTGAGGTTAAAGGTGAGAGAGGCAGGGCTTATACGTCATCGTTTCTGAAAAAATCCGCATTCGCTGTCCAGACGACTCCGGGCTAGCCGGCGTTTTAGGATGTTCCCACTCTGGGACCCGTTTTCAAAAAATACCGATTTCACACCTCGAAAAAGCCAGATCCGTCTGGACGCGAGGCCGAAACGATAAAGTATTTATGCGGATTCGACAAAAACATACTCGTGTGGACGGGCCCTAAGTTAACTACTGTGCCCAGATAATGTATAACCACTCATACAATGAACCTCAATATGCTGTCCTGTGTTTGAGTTGCTCCAAATTTCAGTTTCTCTTCCATTTTAGCTCTTGAAAATACATTCATTTCTCAATGTTACCTGAATGAGCACCAGTATGCTGTGTCGCTTGCCACCTTCATTAAACTGAACATATACTGCAGTGGCGGCTGGTAGTCTTTCAAACAGGGGAGGCTGGTCGGTTACGATATTTCCAGATTTTAAAAGAAAAAACATGAATTTTGCCCATACTCTTGCCTCTGATCTGGCTGATTGTTGGCAGGGTCACAAACTGTGAAATAACAGGTTCTTTTGGCCCATTAGCCTACTGTCCAATATACATGATGGTGGTGTTGGGGGCGTATATTTTAACATTTTATATTTTAAAATTGTGGCATGTTGTTTAAAAATTGATCATTATTGAAAGCAGCTCTTTGTCAGGAACCTCAGCAGTAGAGCTGGGTGCCACACATTTCATTCAATGACACTTTCCCTATATTTTACTTATTTTGACTGAGAAATGTTTTATTGACAATTTTGATAACCCTTCACTTTTAATCCAGGTCTGTAGTGTGAAATGTTCTCGGCTGTGTTTTTTGTTTAAAAATGTTTTCCAAATTGTAGCTGTGTTTAATTCATATCCAGAAAATATATATTCCAATATAATATACTCAGCATAAACATTTCAAATAGATTCTATATTTTTGGTCCATCCATGACATATTACTAAAGTAGCCTATTTACTGTTGTTGATGTGGGTCACTTGCTGTTAGCCAATTCACTTTCTCGTACCAGGAGAGCTGAAAGGAACGAGTATTATTCCCTACCTTTTTCACCAAGTCAATTTGAGGCGTTGGTCTCTTTAATTTAAATTTTTTCCTCGAAAGGAAGACTGGCAAATGGCTTCGCCAAAATTAAATCAGCAATGCTTGGCATCCGTGCGCAGCTTTCTTGCTAGCTGACTAGCCCCCTCAAGTTCAAGTTCAGTCACTCAAATAAACGAAATTTCTGGAAATAAGATAGAAAACTTGACAACACTATATTTACACTTTATTTACAATGAAAATATATACAAACTAAAAAAGCTGGTAGAAACCGTATGTAATGAATGAAATCGAAATGTAAGCTGATCTCTTACAATACACCACAGTACTTGCGAATCCGCATGGGACTGAACTGAGATTCACCGCTGCCTGTCTATAGTTGAAACGAGCTGTCAATCAAAGAAAATATCCGTCCGCTTTCACCAATCACCATTCTCCTCGCGGAACCTGCCATGTCCCTCCCATGTGAGGCTCGGAGTCCGTAGGCGGGCGTTTTCGCAGTATTTGTCCAATAACCGTCTTGCATTTTGAGATTGAAAAGCGCATCGCTCCCAAATGCCATTGAAGTCCACTGAGGCTGGGAGTCCGTGGGAGTCCGTAGGCGGGCATTTTCGAAGTATTTGTCCAATAACCGTCTTGCATTTTGAGATTGAAAAGCGCATAGTTCCCAAATGCCATTGAAGTCCACTGAGGCTGGGAGTCCGTGGGAGTCCGTAGGCGGGCATTTTCACAGTATTTGTCCAATAATCGTCTTGCATTTTGAGATTGAAAAGCGCAGAGCTCCCAAATGCCATTGAAGTCCACTGAGGCTGCGCTGCATCGCGCTGTCACAAGGGGGAGAAAATCACGCACACATAAAAGTTATAAGGGCATTTTTAGAGGAGGCTGAGCCTCTCTCGTTGTCTTAGAGCAATCGCCCGTGATATACTGTATTACTGATATGTTCAACATAAGAACACTTCAATGTCAGTTTACAAACAGATGGCCATGAGCTCCAGAAATCAACTAAAACTTCTTGGTACAGCTTCAGTTTGTTTTCTAAAACCAGACTGTGAGCTCAGCTAGGCAGGAGCTTGTCTCCACGTTTACATTTTACATAACTGCTTTTTTTCTTCTTCTACAGATCTTGTAATTGGTGTATGTTTTACTTTCTCTAAAGGTTGAAACTGCAATCCTATGTTATTAAACACTGGATTACAAATAAAATGTGTACATTTCTATCAGGATTGTCTGACAAGTACAGCTAATGTTGAGTTGTTTTATTCTTTGTGCAGCAGCTTGTAAAATTCAGTCAGAAAGTCATTGCAGCAGAATTTTGGCAAACAGTCAGAAATTGTTTTCACAATTGTTTGTTTATGACTTTGTCTGTTCCCATCCATCCATCCATCTATCTGTAGCCACTTATCCTGTTCTACAGGGTCACAGGCAAGCTGGAGCCTATCCCAGCTGACTACAGGCGAAAGGCGGGGTACACCCTGGACAAGTCGCCAGGTTATCGCAGGGCTGACACAGAGACAAACAACCATTCACACTCACGGTCAATTTAGAGCTACCAATTAGCCTAACGTGCATGTCTTTGGACTGTGGGGGAAACTGGAGCACCCGGAGGAAACCCATGCAGACACGGGGAGAACATGCAAACTCCACACAGAAAGGCCCTCACTGGCCGCTGGGCTTGAACCCAGGACCTTCTTGCTGTGAGGCGAAAATGCTAACCACTACACCACCGTGCTGCTTGTCTGTTCCCAATGTAACTCAAAATATAGTGAACAGGTTTTGATGAAATTTTGAGGAAACGTGGGCCATTGGCCAAGGAACAATCGATTAGATTTTGATGCAAATCCATATACACTGAACAAAAATATAAACGCAGCGGTCCATATTTTATGAAATACAAATGTTCAGATAGAAATTCATTTTCATTTTTATTTTCTATGTGCCCGAGCCCAGTCCAGACGAGAACGTCGTCGCCCAGCAGTCAGGTCCAATCCTCGATGAGATCTACTTGCATGGAGGCCAGCTTCTCTGAGTCGGTTTCTCACAGTTTGACTGCTGACCCTGCGATTGTGTCTCCCCATGGTCTCATCTGCGGTCCATGTTGCAGTCCGGCACCGATCACGCAGGTGGGTCAGACGGATATGCCGGTCTTGTGCTGGAGTGGTGACACGTGGCCTGCGTGCATGTGGCATGTTGTCTGTGGTGCCATGCTGCTGAAATCGTCGTCGGAGGCAGACTATCGTGGAATAGCACCCCCAATTGACGCCCTACAGCTCTGATGGACATTCCAGCCTGCAGCATGCCAATGGCTCGTTCCCGGTTGATTCTGGTCATCTGTGGCATCTTGACATTTGAACATTTTTGTCATTTTAGGGTGGCCTTTTATTGGCCCCACATAAAGGATGGTCATGACATGCATTACTCAGTGAAATTTTTGTCTGCAATGGTCACACCCGACTGGATCATGGATTATCTCAAGTCTGGGCACTGCTCAGAACTTGAGTAGAGGGACATTTTTTTTTCAAAAAATGTTTACTGGTATGCTATACTATCATTTGATGTGGGCAGAAAAAAAAATCAGTATCGGATGTACAAAATAAATAAAATCTTTAGGTTCTGCGTTTATATTTTTGTTCAGTGTATGTCTGTGGATCCAGGATTCTTTTGTCTTTTCCCAACGTAACTCAAAATGTAGTGAACAGATTTTGATGAAATTTGGGGTACAGCTTGAGTATTATCCTAGGTTAAAGTGATTTGATTTTGATGTTGATAATATGTGACTTAGTGGAGGTATGGACTCTACTGAGTGCCCTTCTAGTTCATAACATATCTAGTAACTACACTCTCAGAAAATAAAGTATATTATTGTACCTTTAGGGGTACAATGGGGCAGTACCCTCTAAGGCAGGGGTTCTCAACCTTTTCTGCTTCAAGGCCCACCTATTCATACTTGTAATGAGTCTGGGCTCATTAAAAAAGATCCCCAATTATTTGGGCTCATCTATTCTATTAGAATCTAATAAAATATTGTAAAGTGTATTAATGGAATGCAACATCACTCCTTGTTACAGATGGGAGCCCAGGAATTAACTAAATACAATAAAAACAAACAATTTTTAATTGTAGGTATTGTATTTACAACTGTATGGATGTGCCAGAAGCCAACATAAAACGATGCATGCAGGGCACTCTCAGTCAAAAAGGATTAATGATCCAAAAGTGGAGTCTGGTCCAGTAACACAAGAACTTATTGCCATGTTTGTGTACAACAAACAAGCAAGTTATTAAAACCAAGAAGTACACTCAAAAGAAGTGGATATAGAAACCACTCAATGGGACAGATTCTTAGACATTAACAAAGAAGGACTTTTCCTATAAGTTGGAAAATTATCCATCTGTTGAGTTCCCCGATATCTCAAACTACCTGGTGCTGCAGACATGTTCTACATGGACAAATGGATGAAAATTTGGAAGAGCATGGAGGCATACAATTTTTTATATATGGCTGGGTTAAAGATCTGGGGATCAGGACACTACAAGATAGACAGCGGTAGATGGATCTCAGTGCAGGAAGGGTGTTCATTAGGAGGTGTGATATTTACAAAAGCAAAACATAAAGCAGAATTATAAAGCAGAGTATTTAAACAGTGTTCTAAACATGACTAGAAACAAACATGTCAGTGATAATGCTAATGCTTCACAAATTTTCTGTGAAAACAGCATCTGTATCTGCTGATTGTGCTCAAATCAATATGGTGTTTCCCATAACAACTGGGTCCCGAGTGTGTGCGGCCACTCGAGCTGCGCCAGGCTCAAGTGCGCAAAGGTGTGACAATCAAGTGTTCACCTGCTGTATGACCACAACTTTTAGCTCACATGTATATCATCAGCAAAATCCCTCATTTTTATTGATAACCCATCGCAAAGCATTGTGAGCTGTGGTGTGACCATAGCTTAATGAGATGGATGTGACGTCAGATGCAACCCAGCAACTGTACCCTACTGCGAGTAAAAATTAAATTCAACTTGAAAAAAAATTTGTGGCCCATTAGATAGTGCCCAGTGGTTGAGAAACACTGCTCTAAGCTACTGATTTCAATCCTTTATATACTGCTTGGGAACGTGTACCTTTTTAGCCCTAAACAGGTACACATAGTTACCTTGAGGTCCAATAATGAGTCCTAAAAGGGTACATTAGTGTAGATTGTACCTTGGGGGACAGAAATGGACTTCTACTGTACCCCTATGTACTCCAATGACGATGGAGAAAATCTCAGCATGTGAAGAGTTTTACTAAACTGCCACATATTGAGATTGTAGTCAAAGGCTTCAGGTGGTGGCTGGATTGATGATTAAATTTAATCTGGCAACCCATGATTTCTCGGGCTGTAGGAATCGAATCTCAAGATGTTTTCTTATTGACTTGAATTTGTGTCTCACTGTTTGGCTTTCATTCTCAGACTTGTTTTCGTCTTGGACATTGGTCTTGCTAAATATAGCAAGGTTTGTATCAATAATGATTCATGGCTGAAAAGTGTTTTACTGTATTGTTTAACTGTTCCTGTCTTTTTTCAGAATTTCAAATGTGATATAATCATTTTATTATTCTAAAACAACTGTTTAGCAGGATTATTTGAAAAAAAAAAACCCTTAAATTATGCAGTGAAATAACTAGACTAGAGTGACCTCTTTCTTGATGAGACATCATTGGCTCCAGGATGAGTCTGCAGGATTCTTGGTCATTCTCAGGAGAATTTGCAACTTTTGGGATGATGTATGGTTTTCAGGTTCGATCTTGACTTCATTTAGTCTTAATTTTGACCTGGCCTAGGCCTACTGAAGACATGATCTTAACTCAATCTCAGCTAATCCTAGTCTTAGATTTCTCTTGGAATTTACAATTGTGGTCTTGACTATAGTCCTGATGATTCCTGTATTATCTCCTCTGCAAGTATGCACATGTTTAAGACAGGTTCAATTTGGTTTAACATTAAGAAAAAAAAAACCCTGATAACAGCAGCACAGTGGTGCAGTGGTTAGCACTGTTGCATCACAGCAAGAAGGTTCTAGGTTCGACCCTTTCTTTGTAGAGTTTGCATGTTCTCCTCTTGCCTACACGGGTTTCCTTTGGGTGCTCCAGTTTTCTCCCAGAGTCCAAAGACACTTAGGCCAACATAAATTGCCCAAAGGTGTGAGTGTGAATGTCTCTTCATCTCTGTGTTAGCCCTGTAATAGATTGACGTTCTGTCCGAAGTCAGCTGGGATTGGCTCCAGCTTTCCCATGACCCTGATGGATAAGTGGTATAGATAATGGATGGATGGAATAACCCAGATAAATTAATGACATACTGGTATATAAATCACAAACATAGATTAAATTAGAATAGATTTGTTATTAAACCCCTTTAACTTGACGTTGATATAAAGTTAAACAAAAGACTTTTCTATAGACATATGAACAACTAAAGAATCATTTATTCATTAGTTGGTGGGAAATTGTATTATCTTTACTGACCATCATCTCGCCAAGAATTCAAATTGAACAATAAAGGCATGGCTACGATGTTAGAGGGTTTGGAAACATGGGTACTAAATTTGGTTTATGTACCATTCCCACTGACACAAAGGGTGCTGTGAAATTAAATCAGCAACTGTCTATTTCTTGACTAAACCACTGATTCCTAGTCTTTATACAGATCAAATGCTTGATCAGTTCATTAAAAATAGATACCTGGGGGCCATAAATGCCACCACTGAAGTCCTGTCAGCTTCATTCTCTTTTGATCTTCTCCATTTGAAATGACTCAGAAAACTTCATGATAACTTGAGAAAGAACCAACAGAAAAACATGCTTTCTCCTATTATTGTCACACACTTGAGCATTGAACATTGAGGTGAGTAACACAGGCCAAATTTAAACTACAGCAACATAGCACGCTGAGGGACCTGGATGAGTCAGTGACTCCCAGTTACGTCAAAGAAGAGGAGCCAGATTCAGCTTATTTTATTTGTGTGATAGATGATTTAAAGCATCAAGAGAGATCCAGCACAAAAACACTACAGTTATTCATTTGGCTGATATTTTTATCCAAAGCACCAGAATAAAGTTGAGCAATTGGATTAACAGACTTGCTGAAGGACCTTCAGTGGCAGCTTGGCAGTGCAGGGATGTAAACCTTCTGATCAGACAGTCAAAGTCTTAACCACTGAGGCACCATAATTTTTTTTCCCCAAAACGCCAAGAAGAGATATCTGAAGAAACCAGCAAGGACAAAAATATTATATGGACCCAGTGAGGGGCGATGGGATTGTCTAGAGAGGGTTGAGCAGCCAAGCTCCACAGTGATGCACCTTTCCAGTATCTTTTACACAGTAAATGAAGAAAAAACAGAGCTATTGATAGATACAGATTAAAACAAACAAACAAACAAACAAACAAACAAACAAACAAATAAACAAACAAAAAACTGAAGATGAATTGTGGCTGCAGAGGGAAGTAGGAAATACCCCAAAACAGACAAAAAACTGCCCACTGAGTATTCCTTAGATATTGGAGTATAAGTATTCCAAGAAGTGTACATTATGATCCTGATCTGAAGATAAACACATAGCTATTCTTGGTTCTTGGTTCAGAAGAACTATAGCTTCTGAAATGGAGTTTATGTTCAAAACAACTGATTCAAGTGCCAGACCACTTTTTCAATTTACCTGCAAAATCTCGCAGAATAGCCCAAATAAGATTACTTGAGCCATCTTCAGGAACTACTTTATAATGGATTTATGACAGCTCCACAGTTTATCCCAGGAACACTAGATGCAAGGCACCAAACACACATTTAGACCTAGGGACCTGCAGATTTTCTGAGATTTTTGTTTACAACAACCTTTAGCTTTTCCACAAAATGGTGTGGAAACAAAGAAACAAGCAAAGAAACAAACAAATTAACATCCAGTGAGCAGCAGTTCTATAGACAGAAAGAATGACCAGACTGACTACATTTACATGCACATCCAAATCAAGCTGCTGTCGGTAATCGAGCTGAAGGTCCCAGCAGGGTGCCAGAGAAATCCAATCCTACATGCACACAATGAAATCGGGCTATTGTGTGAGGTGCATTGTGCACCCGAGCCACAGGTGGCGCTACATGCCCCATCGTGTTGGTACACTTCCGGTTGTCGTCATGAAGAAGAGCTATTCAAGAGTGTAAACAAAGTTATCAGTTCCGTGTTCTCCATTGCGCGTTTTTCTCCCATCCATGAATTTTAATATATTCAACTCCTTAAGCTGAATGAGCATGAACTCTGTCTCCTCATTGCTCCAGTAGTGCACGTTTCTGCTCGCCATTTTCTCTTCTTCGTTTGTTCCTCCTGACCTCTTCTGCTGCTCGCTACTACTGTTGTCATGCCGACCGAGGCTGTTGTGTTTCCCGCTTGTGGTCTCGTCACTCGTCACTTCCGGAAGGGGCAGTAAGTAGCTCGACTACTAGCTCGATAGGGTATACATGCACTAAGTAGCTCGGCAGAAATCGAATAATCTAGGTCGTGTAGCTCGATTCCGAGAAATCAAGTTCGGTTCAATTTCAGCCGAATTAAGGTGTATATATGGCATTTTGAACTTCGATTTCAGTCGAGCAACGGCAGAAATTCGATTCTCTCTATGTGCATGTAAACGCACTGACTGTTTCAAGCTGACAGGAAGGCTACATACTTATTACTTACTAAGCCATCCACACCATCACTGGAAAGCCGTTTCATGATAGCTTTCCAGGTCTTTCTATCTTGAGTTAGCCTTGTAGCTTGGGAAAGGGAGTCAAGGTTTCTGGTGGCATAGTCTGCCTTCACACAATCCATCCACTTCTTTGCCGGTCTTCCTCTAGCCATGTACACTGCCAAGCATCGCTATTTTCGGGTACCTAATTGGTAGCTACAGTAACCCAAATAACCACTCTTTACAACTGTGTTGAATAGAAAAGCATCTCAGAACATACAATACATCTTGGGGCAGATGGACTAAAACAACAGAAAACCACATCGGGTTCCACTCCTGTGAGATTTTTCTAATGTGAACCTTCAGCTCTGTAGCTCTTGATCCATATGTATATGCTTTTAGGCATTACAAAAATACCTGCCACATGACTGGCTGATTCAATAATTACATGAATATGCAAGTGTTCCTAATAAAGTGGACAATCAGAACCCTCATGCACTGTATCCTGGTTTCCTGTACGTCTTTATTCCTGAGTAATTACACTCTGATAATATATAAAACACATAAGGATTGCATATTAAACTGTGCTCTCAACCCAATTGCAATATTGTAGCATGCTAAAGAGGCTCATAATAGAAGGAGCTGTTGTCATACTGCTTTTTTTGAATGCTTATATAGGTCATGAAGAGGGCACGTGTATCTCAAAAGGGAAGGGACAAACACTTTTTAAAAGCAGCTGTCCTGCCCTGGAGGAAAAAAAAAAGAGAGAGAACTTGGATGGAAAGCTTGCATGAAATGGGTTCCAGTGAAGGACACCAAAACTGTGAGTACGCTAGTGTTGACATTGTGTTATGTTTATGTGTTTGGTTTCTAATAACTAGTTCACCTACATGGAAGTGGTGCCTAATTTTGAATCGTTCTGCAATAACCCGCCTCTTAGCGCTGCATTATTGTTTTGGGTTTTAGACATGGCACTAGATTAGTGCATTTGAAGCAATTGTCTAAGGAAGAAGCAACCATTTAACTGGCAGCTATACTGCTAATGCTAATATAAATAAAACTTTTAGTGGCTGAATACTCATTATAAATTAGCTAATGTCTCTTTCGTCTTGTGCATAATTTTTTTGTCAATGACAACATCTTTGCGCTGTGTCCCGAAAGATTTGACTCGGTAAAATACTGTTTGTTGTAAAAAAATTAGTAAGCTTGTAAGCGAGTACCATGAGTTGGCCTAGTGGTTAGCATGTCTGCCTCTCGATCGGGACCATCATAAAAATGGTACCTACTGCCGTCTGGCAAGGCACGCTGTAATACAGATGCGAGTGGGGAGTCAAACTCTCGCGATTACCAGAGGACTCGCCCCCCACTGTAACCCTAGCTATGTAATAGGCGAGAGGCTGAGGGCTACGGAAACAGAGATTGGCGCTGCCCTATGCGCCACATGGTGCCAGAAGGGACTTTGATTTGAGTAAGCGAGTAGGCTAGCTATTAAAAAGTTTTTCTTACTTTGCTAGCAATGTTAGACAATAGTTGAAGCAATAGTGGTGACTGAAGCATAATCGTGTGCATTTCTGTAAATAAATAATGATGTAAGCATATGCCAGCTACAAACAACTGCCATTTTATTATGCTTTTATTAGGCACCTCAGTGAGATTGTCATGTTTAATACAGTAATAGCATCTGAGGAGGCACCTGTGGGATAAATTTAATAACCGTTTAATATTAATAAAATTTAATAACAGTGTTGCCAGTAAGTTACTGTAAAACCCTCAGAAATGTCTAACGTATTAAATACTGTGTTTGACAATGAATGTATATATGTACCATGATGAATGTAGCTTTGCTGTGTAGCTATACAACAATTGTAAGAAAAGCTCTGGAAAGGTTTGTACTACATAGGTTTGTTCTACACAACAACAGCTGAACAATATATCAATACCACAATATTTACCAGTCTTCAAGTGAAATGTTTTGTGCCATATCCACTATAGGTGGGTTTCCATTAACCTGTTGAATGCGCAATTTGAAATAGTGAACTAAAAAAACAGATCAACATATGAAATACATGAATTTCAAACAAAATTCAAATATTGCAAAGTTTATACGCTTGTATGAGGTGGTTTTTCAGATGATTGCTCAAAGCAATATTACACACAACTGAATGGAAGCTCATTACAGTCGAAATCACTGCACCAATACTTATCAGGTCATAGAGATCCATCGGCATATTTAATTGGAATGACTATCACGAGAGGACAAAACCTGCCTGCCTTTAATCGCCTAACATCACACAGTGGAAACACAGATCATTTACATTTATGTTTTGTCAATGTATTTTTTAACCGCTTCTATTTTGCGCAAAACTGCAATGGAAATGCTTTGTTATATCTCTCTTGTTATTTTTTGCTACTCAGTATCCTTTACCTTCCACAATGTTGATTTTTTTTTCTCCAAGGTATTAATTCCTGTTTTGCCATTTCTTTTTTTTTCTTTCCCTCTCGAGTGGTTTTAATAATCCATAAATTTTAATTTTATATATTGCTACGAGAGTCTTTATTGTCCTCCAAGAAGACCCATATCTGTTTATATTGTTTCGCAGTCATTGACTTGTGGGAATTTGTAGTCATAACACAACGTCGGTTAATTGTGTAATGTCATAGAGGAGCCAAGTCATGTGAATCAGCAAATGTTCTGGCTATGATGCTGCCTGGAAAATTACTTTAATTTCCTCTGTACTACAACTATCATGACACACACAGTTGATTGTTACAACGTACAGCACACATTACAACACATGTTGATTGCGACAACATGATGCTTGAGCATATGTCATGCAGAGATGGTGCTCAGCTGGCTTCCATGAATAGTTTGATATAACTAGAGCACATGGATGTTGTGTGGTGGCTCTGATCACTGTATCTTGTACATGGAAGCTGGGTGAACTCCACGGCTGAACAGGATGCATAAGCGATGGTTGGGATTGGTCATTACAAACAAAGATGGACTTTGAGAAGCAAAACCACAGAATGAAAGTTGTTTCATCTTTGTGCAACTCTTGTGTTGTCTTTATATGAGGCCTTTAGTTTATGAATGATGCTCCAGTTCCAGAAATGCAAGTCCTAGTACTACAATGGATCCAGGCAACAGTATTGCCTAGATAACCAAGTCAGGAGTCAAACGTACAGTTTAAAAGTAGCACATGACCTAGTTCCCCATTTAAACCCTGCTTCGACTTTCCTCTATCACCCTCCTCTATGCTTTCTCTTTCCACCCTCACTTTATTCCTCTTGTAACCCTAATCCTTTCCTTTGCTATCTCTGATCCTGCTTTATTCCTCTCACACTTGAGTGCAAATTGTTCTCTCCCGGTTTCAGTTTGTAAATGGATTGCTCATTCTTTTAACACACTCGCTCTTGCTGTAATTGTTAGTACATTAGCAGTTAAGCTAGCTATCCAAGAGAGGTCCATATTAACGGAAGGCTGACAGGGACAGCCGTATCCGTTGGTTTAGTATGGCATATTGTGCAGAATGGTGAAAGCGAAACAATAAGGGGAGACGGTTCTAAAGTATATGTCTATATCAAGGAGAGCAATTTGCCTTGAAAACTTGTTGAGGCTTAGTTTTGCAAATACCTGGGGAGACTTGTGCATTTGCCCTTCTATTTGGGCCAAGTGTGGAGGTTTTTTTTTTTTGAAAGCTTGACAACATGATTCAATTATATCCAAGAGTCAAGCAGTACATTCTGATTTTAGTAAAGAATGGTGTTTTTTTTTTTAATGTGTTCACTGAATAATGAATAGTTTCCATCAGGGAAGCTGTATGAGAGTAAAGCTGAAGTTTAAACACCAGATATTTGAAACGAGGGTTCTGTGTCCTATGGGAATGCATTTCTTAGCATTTGTGATGTTTATTTGGTTGCCTGGATTTGCAAAACAGCCTTGTAGCTCACACCCAGAATTACAATTAGGAATAATTTCTTCATATCATCAGGTTACATACTGTCATTGACGCAAGTAGCGTGAGCAATAGTCATACAATACAATACAATACAATACAATACAATACAATACAATACAATAGCCTTATTTCATACAATAGAGGTGTGCTGATGTAACTATTACTGGAGTGGCTCTGGGATTTTCGTCCTGCCCAGATCTGTCAGGTCAGTAATTGTGTTTCCACATATCTGAAAAGATTCAACTGTATTGTACTTTCTATTCAATATACAGTATATGCAGTATGGAGGTATGTACACTCACTGGTCACTTTATTAGGAACACCCACACACCTGCTGTTTTATGCAGTTCTCTAATCAGCCAATCCCTTGACAGCAGCACAATGCATAAAATCATGCAGATACAAATCAAGAGCTTCAGTTAATGTTCACTTCAAACATCAGAATGGGAAAATTTTTGACCTCTGTGACTTTCACTGTGGCATGGGTGTTGGTGCCAGATGGACTGGTTTGAGTATTTCAGAAATTGCTGATCTCCTGAGGTTTTCACACACAATGAGAATGAGAAGAAGAAGCCAAGCCAAGAAGCCTTTATTTGTCACACGTACACTCAAGCACAGACTTAAGTACACAGTGAAATTTAACCTCTGCATTTAACCCATCTGAAGCAATAAACACACACATGCACACACAACAACAATAATAATAATAATATGTTCAATTTAGGGCGGCACGGTGGTGTAGTGGTTAGCGCTGTCGCCTCACAGTAAGAAGGTCCTGGGTTCGAGCCCTGGGGCCGGCGAGGGCCTTTCTGTGCGGAGTTTGCATGTTCTCCCCGTGTCCACGTGGGTTTCCTCCGGGTGCTCCGGTTTCCTCCACAGTCCAAAGACATGCAGGTTAGGTTAACTGGTGACTCTAAATTGACCGTAGGTGTGAATGTGAGTGTGAATGGTTGTCTGTGTCTATGTGTCAGCCCTGTGATGACCTGGCGACTTGTCCAGGGTGTACCCCGCCTTTCGCCCGTAGTCAGCTGGGATAGGCTCCAGCTTGCCTGCGACCCTGTAGAAGGATAAAGCGGCTAGAGATAATGAGATGAGATGAGATGTTCAATTTAGGGCGGCATGGTGGTGTAGTGGTTAGTGCTGTCGCCTCACAGCAAGAAGGTCTGGGTTTGAGCCCCGTGGCCAGCGAGGGCCTTTCTGTGCGGAGTTTGCATGTTCTCCCCGTGTCCGCATGGGTTTCCTCCGGGTGCTCCGGTTTCCCCCACAGTCCAGAGACATGCAGGTTAGGTTAACTGGTGACTCTAAATTGACTGTAGGTGTGAATGTGAGTGTGAATGGTTGTCTGTGTCTATGTGTCAGCCCTGTGATGACCCGGCGACTTGTCCAGGGTGTACCCCGCCTTTCGCCTGTAGTCAGCTGGGATAGGCTCCAGCTTGCCTGTGACCCTGTAGAACAGGATAAAGCGGCTAGAGATAATGAGATGAGATGTTCAATTTATATAGCGCCTTTCTCAAAACCCAAGGTCGCTTTACAATAATAGGAAGAAAAAAAAAAGAGCACACACCTACCCAGAGCAGTGGGCAGCTATGCTACAGTGCCCAGGGAGCAATTGTGGGTTAGGTGCCTTGCTCAAAGGCACTTCAACCTAACCTCAGGCCATGGCTGCCCATGTTAACCGAACCACATGTCTTTGAACTGTGGGGGAAGCCGGAGCACCCAGAGGAAACCCACGCAGACACGGGGAGAACATGGAAACTCCACACAGAAAGGCCCCTGTTGGCCACTGGGCTTGAACCCAGAACCTTCTTGCTGTGAGGCAACAGTGCTAACCGCTACACCACTGTTCTGCACTACACATCACCGTGCCGCCCCACAGCGCGAATGGCGTGAAAAACAAAAAACACTGAGTGAACTCTGTGGGTGAAAACGTCTTGTTGATAAGACAGGTCAGAGAAAAATGGCCAGATTGGTTCAAGCTTTTTTGCCACGAAGGATATAACAACTCATAGCAACTCTTTACAACCATGGTGAGCAGAAAAGCATCTCAGCATGCAACAGCAGAAGACCACAGTAGTTTCCAATCCTGCAGCCAAGAACAGGAATCTTAGAATCAAGAACAAGTTCCTTTTAAAGTGGCCAGTGAGTGTATGCATGTATCGATTTATGTATGTAGTATATATCCAAAAGTATGGGAACACACTTTCCCATTTAAAACTGGAAGTAAACAGTACATGAAAAGTAAATGCTCAATATCTTGAATACTTAATATTCAAGATTATGTGAACTGTGAACATGAGTGTGAATGGTTGTTTGTCTCTGTGTTAGCCCCTACAAGAGACCAGTGACCTGCCCAGGGTGTACCTCACCTCTCACCCGACATCAGCTGCAATTGGCTCCAACTTCTTCCATGACCCTGATGGATAAGCAGTATAGATCATTTATGGATGGAAGGAACAGCACATACACCTTTTTAGGTAAATGATACATGATACTTAAAGTGCAAACTAAGTCAAAAATAATGATGTAATATCTTGAAATAATAATAATAATAATAAGTCAAGATTTTTTACAACCTACAGTTGAGGTCTTAGGTACGAAAAATGGAGGAAGTAAAAAAAATGAATTCATCCAGGAAGTATATTTGGGTATGTGGTTAACAATTAAAAAGATTAGTATCTGGTGTCTTTTTTCAGACTTTAAGCTATTTTTATTCATCGGTGGTTCAGTCAAGTAATAACCCATCACAGGCTGAAATCCCAGGTCGCACGCATGCAGCATACTGCTGCCATTTCAGAATGCATCTCTTTTCTCAAATGCTGTTCGATCCAGGCATTTTTGCCAGCTGACAGTAATTACCATGTCAGAATGGGGGGAGGCGATGTGGCAGAATAACCTCACTGAAGGACAACTGGGATGCAGTGACAGGCCCATTAGTGATGTGCTAACACCAGTGGCACATTATCACCACAATAAGATGCCTCTTCTTCTTTTCATATCAGAGAATATTGAGTGCTTTGACAATCATTGGCATTACCAAAAAACAGTGGGATGAAGTGAGCAGGGCATTTTCAAACCTTGACTTCACTACTCTGCTTGCTTTTATGTATGTCTTTGTCTCACACAAGCACTTGCTGAAATGCAAGACCTTGGCTAGCAGGGAGGAAAGAGCAAGTTTACATGGGTGTGATTGGCAGGCCCTGACATGGTGGAATGAGGACTGGGGTTTGGAGATTTCTTCATCTGTCTCTCGCTCATCAGTCTGCATCACCTGACTGCCAGGCCTCAGCATGCATGAAGGGTAAAGAGCGATGCCTGGCATCCGCATGCCTGCTGTCCAAAAGCATACACTATGTAACCCAGCATGGCAGGACAGCTGTCATGGCCTGCCTCTCTCCACAGCAGAATTCTATCACCCATTGACCCATCAAACTATCCAGCAAACTGATTCTAAATGTGGGCAGCACGGTGGGGCACAGAGGTGCAGTGGTTGGCACTGTCATCTCACAGCATACAGGTTCTGGGTTTGAACCTGCTGGTTGACTGGGGGGTATCCGGTTATTTAGCACAAAAGTCTTTTAGCACAAATCTAAAGTCTTTTAGCACAAATCCAAAGTCTCATAGCACAATTCTATGTTCTTTAGCACAACTCTGGATTATGGTCACAATAATAATAATAAAAAATACTCATCTTGATATAGGAAGGGGTTTATTATGATTGTTTAGGGACTGGAAGCTGGAATTTCTGCTGCTGTGCATGTTAAGGATCAGTTGTGGATCCCTGAAACATGGACTGAAAATCTGATTCTTTGGCGTCTTTGGATATTTTTAGTTAAGCCATAACAAACCTTGAATTGTGGGCACCTTCACAGATAACTTCAGTCACTTCTGATTATATCACAAATTCAATTGACTGTCAATAATTACATGTTTGCTGGATTAATTAAATGGGGGATTATGTCTCTTGCCTTGCTTGACATGTGTTTTGCTGACTAAGAGCGGAATCTATTCCTAAAAACTTACTCAAATTATTTAAAGTCGATTTGATATCACATATTACTGTTTTGATATGTATTTGACTAATAAAGTTACAAAGTCTTCAACTGAAAAAAGACCAATTTCAGTGAGAAAAATGAGAATCATGTCTCCTTAGTAACCAACAGTTGCGATATGTAAACAAATGAAAGAAACTTCTACTAAAGTATCCTAGAACGAATGGCAATTAAATAAAAGTGCAATATAAATGTTCAGGAATAACAAAACAACCAAAATGAATATATCAATTGTTTATAATACAGCAATCATGAAGCAAGAAGAAGATGAAGAAGAAGAGATTATACTAAGATGTAAAGATTGTTTGATCATCAAGCTGAGTCTCGAAGCTATGGTTAGTTTACAGGGAAATTCACTTTGTTGCAGCATGTTTATATTTGATTTCAATATTTCTTTTTTTGTTCCATGCTATCAACCACTAAAAACACTAAATTATCAAATCAATAAACCACAAACACTTGTAGATTGTGCGAAAACCCCCCCCGCAGTGCACAGATTACAGATAATTCACACAAGTTAATCAGATCAAGAACAGTTTGCACTTTATTTGATTAATAATAAAGTCTATTGCGTTTCTGCATCATTTTTTAAACCTGTCGTTGAAATAACAATGGGATAGATGGCAAAAAATTTCACTTCTCTAATCTCATCTCATTATCTCTAGCCACTTTATCCTTCTACAGGGTCGCAGGCAAGCTGGAGCCTATCCCAGCTGACTATGGGCGAAAGGCAGGGTACACCCTGGACAAGTCGCCAGGTCATCACAGGGCTGACACATAGACACAGACAACCATTCACACTCACATTCACACCTACGGTCAATTTAGAGTCACCAGTTAACCTAACCCGCATTTCTTTGGACTGTGGGGGAAACCGGAGCACCCGGAGGAAACCCACGCAGACAACATGCAAACTCCACACAGAAAGGCCCTCGCCGGCCCCGGGGCTCGAACCCAGGACCTTCTTGCTGTGAGGTGACAGCGCTAACCACTACACCACCGTGCCGCCCCACTTCTCTAATCCTATTGTTTTATTTTAATTGAGCACTCAGTGAACAGAAATGGATGTATATACTATGATATCCACCGTTGTGTGGAAATAAATGTTCTTGGATCTTGTGCTAAAAAACTTAGAGTTGTGCTAAAAGACTTTAGACTTGTGCTGAAAGAGTTTTGTGCTAAATAACTGTAAACTGATTGGGGCCTTTCTGTGTGGAGTTTGTATGTTCTACCCATACCTGTGTGGCTTTCCTCTTCCCACAGTCTAAGGTGGGGTTTACATTAGACCGTATCAACGGATCATCAGATTAACGTTTTTAAAATGATTAGTGTGCAAACAGCAACGCCAATACACGATTCGCATGCACATAGCAACGCCAATACACAGATACGCTCGGCTCCGCAGGCATCCTGCGCTCCAAATCACTCCGCCCTGAACAGCGAGTGCCCTCTGGAGGGTGCGCACTCCGGCCCTGCGCAGCTCACCGAGCGCACGAGTATAGAGCACGAGCAGTGATTTGGGACTGAGCCGCTGTGTGTGTGATCTCAGTGCATATCGGGCATGCGCGTCACTTACCACTTGCAAGTGGAAGGATGGCAAGCCTAAAGACAATCATAACTACACAATGGGCAGTATTTGCATCAGTATTTGCAGTATTTTCATACTTTTATACTCTTTAATGAAAGGTGATACAAGGCGGAAGTCCGCGCCGTTTTTCAGCAGTCGCGTCACATGACCAACGCCAGCGAATCAGGAAGGTGGATGTCACAGTGACGTTGTCCAATGACGACGCCAGCTAGAGCTCAGCACAGCGTATCCGTGTATTCTCAATGTTTACACAGCACCGGACCAGACACGATTTGGATTGAATACGTGGACCCTGGCGGATTCCCGTTTCCCGGCGTTTCCAGGTGTTTTAATGTAAACGGACAGTGCATCCGTGAAGAAAACGAGACAGATACGGTCTAATGTAAACTTGGCCTAAAGATATACCAGTTAGGTCAACTGGCTACTCTAAATTACCCGTAGGTGTGAATGTGAGTGTGAATGGGTGTTTGTCTCTTTGTAGTAGCCCCGCAATAGATTGGTTACCTCTCACCTCAGATGTAACTACCTTGAAGAACAAAACCAGAGTCGAGTTTATATTCAGGCAACTTCAGAAATAAAAGAATTCAAGAAAACATGCTAAATTGTTGTATAAAATATCAAACACAATGATTTAAACATTTCACTCAAACAATACAAGGAGCTACTTATCCTTCCTCTGTTTTTTTTTTATTGTTATACAGTACAACAAAACAAAACAAAGACAATAGACAAAGACAACAGTGCACAAACAAGCAATGAACACAAGATGTGTAATGAACCAAGTAAAGAGGTAGATTTTCAAAAGTGCAAATTAAATCCTTTAGGGATTTATACAGTATCAGTGACTTGTATCAGTGTTTTTTGTATTACCATTTTCTACACCACAGAACAATACTGAAGACACCAAAACTTTGAAACAACATAGGGAACACACATGGAACTATGGGACATACAAAAAGTAAAAAAGAAATACAGAAAAAAACCCCACCCACAGGCTACAGGAATGACAGACCGCATAAGAAACAAGGGGATACAAAAAAATTTGAAGGAACTTATCTTTTTTTTTCACCAGCATTTCTCTAAAGTGCTGGTGGAAAAAAATCATTCTCTTTTTACTATTGTCTGTCAAAAATGTGCAGCAAAATAACCGACAACCCTAAAGTTGAAAAAGATTTTAAATCTTTGGTGACAAAGATGAAAGAACTAGTGGTCGATCTGAAGAGAATCAGGGCTCCGGTGAATCCTGTTAACATCCAAGGGGTCAGTGTGGACATGGTGGAGGAATATAAGTACCTGGGGGTGTACTTGGACAATAAACTGGACTGGTCCAAAAACGTGGACACTGTATACAAAAAGGGCCAGAGCCGTCTCTATTTTCTGAGACGGCTAAGGTCCTTCAACATCTGCCGAATGATGCTGCGGATGTTCTATGAGTGTGTGGTGGCCAGCGCCATCCTGTATGCTGTCGTCTGCTGGGGCAGCAGCTTGAAGGTGAAGGACACTAACAGACTCAATAAGATCATCAGGAAGGCCGGCCATGTTGTAGGCGTGGAACTGGACTCTCTGACAGTGGTGTTGGAAAAGAGGACACTGTCCAAAATAAAAACAATCTTAGACTGTCCTTCCCACCCTCTACATGAGGAGCTGATCAGCCACAGAAGCACATTCAGTAAACGGCTGATTCTTCCACACTGCACAACTGAGAGACACAGGAAATCATTCCTTTTTTTTAAAGATTTTTTTACCTTTTATTGGATAGGACAGTGTAGAGACAGGAAATGAGTGGGAGAGAGATGGGGAGGGATCGGGAAATGACCTCGGGTCGGAATCGAACCTGGGTCCCCGGATTTATGGTATGGCGCCTTATCCACCTGAGCCACGACGCCCCCAGGAAATCATTCCTACCTGTTGCAGTCAAGCTGTACAATGCCACTGTATAACTGTGGTACACTTCTTACTATGTATCCTTAACTCAGGTGCAATATATGTATATAGGAATCATTGTATATAAAATCACTTCATTTTGCTTTTACTTAAGTTATTCAACTTAGTTAAATTTATTTTATTTTTATTTTATTCTTTTTAAGGACTATTTTATCTTCTATTTTTAGACATATTTACTTCTTCCTTGATTCAGGAGCTTGGTTGCAATTTTGAATTTCCCTCCAGGGATTAATAAAGTAATTCTGATTCTGATTCTAAATAAAACAAATTTACTATTTGATGGAATACCAAGACTCCCCATCTCCCTGAGAAAACCACAATAATACTACAATGAAGCATGGTGGTGATAGCATCATGTTAAATGTTACCTTGGTTTGTAAAGACCTACAGTGAAGCATGGTGGTGATAGCATCATGTTAAATGTTACCTTGGTTTGTAAAGACCTACAGTGAAGCATGGTGGTGATCGCATCATGTTGAGAGTTACCCTTGGCCTCTTAATTTGGTAATACCTTTGCAGAATATATAAATGTTTTTTACCCCATTTATATATTATGAGATCTTTTGTACACATACAAAATGTATACTTTATATTTGTTATTATTCTATCCACATTCACTGGATATGAGTAATCGTGTGCTCTGATCGGCTACTCTACTACTAGGCTATCAGCTCATATACCGTGAGTAGAGAAAAACACAATGGTGGATGTTGCTGAACCAAACGAGGACGAAATAAAAACCCTACTCGAAAACAACCCCCCCAAAATACAAAAAAGCAACAAAATAAGGAATAAAAGTATTTGATGGTAAGAACGTATCTTTGTTTTATTTTTCAAGAATTATTATTATAGCATTTTTCACAAATTGCTACTGTCATTTCACCAGTTTGTTTACATTCTCAGCGGAAATTATTTTGTTGGATGTTTTGTAGAAAGTTTTTATTTATCGAAGTTGCAGAAAATAAAAATGCTCTTTTTCTCAAAATCCAGTGAATATGGATATAATAAAACAGTTATTCCATTCAATCTCATTGTACATGGCTTTTGCCAATTCGGTGCTATGTGATTCGTCGGCTATCAGCTCATGTAAGACTCGATTTCATGGAATAACTGTTAATTAACCCCATTTCAATTCTAAGTTGTAATATGACAAAATTCAAGGTTGTGGATACTTATGCAATGCAGTGTAATAATATAAAGAGTCTTTAAATGTTGCATGCAAAAGCCCCAGCATTGTTATACAGTCCAGGTAAGGCTTTACTAATGGTTGGGGTGGGGTACTGATAGTTATGTGTTTATTCTGTAAAATATGCACTTATTTGGAAAAGCTTTATTTTGGAAAAAAATATATAGTATTAAAAACACATTAAAGCGTCCCCACATGTTTAAACTCAAAATATCCCTGAATGTATGTGCTACTCTTTTTGTTATTTTTTTTTCATGAAGGTTGCCAGTAACTGTGGCATAGAAATCATTCCCTGTGTGTTCTCAAGTAAGTGTTTGAAGTCCTCCAAGCTGCCCCTCTGAAGTACAAACTGAAAATATCCTTGTTTTTTCCCCAATACAAGATAGCTCCATAATTTGCTAGCACACAAGTGCTAATGCGGTAATAACCTGCCAGGTTGATTTTCCCTGACTGTGCAGGAAGAGACAAAGTGTTCACTCGAATCTTCCTTCTCTTTGCCTTTCTCTGCCAATTAGGTTTACTTGAGGAACAGGAGAGGTAGGGTGTAATTCTCAGAAACACACACCGCTTGACTCGACTGCTCTCTGCATGCTGTGATCTGTCAATATGATTAAATCATGATGTGGGCCCCAGGGGGCTATCAGTGATGCTAAAACCCCCAAACCTGCAGACACCCTACAAAGATGAAGTCTCACAGGGTAAGAAATACTCAGAGGCAGCATGCAGCATAGCAAATAGCATAGCCTCTTTCCCTCTCCTCTCTTGAAGCTAGACAACATGTAACTACAACTCCATCATTGCAATTTCTGATTACTGTTTTGGAACATTGTAATTGCACTGTAATTTTGGCAGATTTGACAATATGCTGAATTCAAAAGTATTTCAATGCCAATATCACATCCAAATCCACTGCCAGTCCAGGAGCCAATGCATCGTATCCACAATCCAGTCTGGACATGAGCACACTCTCACTACCCTGCCTATTAAGCTCATCTGTTTTCTTTCAACACTCATTTATTGTACTTCCATGTAGTTACGTTAGTTCATTCACCATGTATGAGTTTTGCCATTCCATTGTGCATTACAGAGTGATGTTTCTCCATTTGTCATTCTTGGGTGTTGACTTTTCATTGATGCTCTTTATTCTGATTTTGATTGCTCTGTTTGACATTTGACCTCTGCCTGTTTTTCCACTACGGTTATATTTTGACTTAAATGCCTTGCACTTGTGTGCATCTGCTTCTGCCTAGTGACTGTCAATATTTTAACATGTAACATTTCAACATACAGTAAACAAAGTCAAACAAATTGAGTAGCTTTAGGATATTTAACAGTTATTCCACAAAATCGAGTCATACATGAGGCGATAGCTGACGAGTCGCGTAGTGCTGAGTTAGCTGTAAATCATGTATGACGAGATTGAGTGGAATAACTGTTTTATTCTATCCACATTGACTGGATTTTGAGAAACAGAGCATTTTTATTTTTCACAGACTTGATAAATAAAAACTTTATACAAAATGTCCAACAAAATAATTTCCGCTTAGAATGTAAACAAATTGTCAAAATGACAGTAACATCTCATCTCATCTCATCTCATCTCATCTCATCATCTCTAGCCGCTTTATCCTGTTCTACAGGGTCGCAGGCAAGCTGGAGCCCATCCCAGCTGACTACGGGCGAAAGGCGGGGTACACCCTGGACAAGTCGCCAGGTCATCACAGGGTCGACACATAGACACAGACAACCGTTCACACTCACATTCACACCTACGGTCAATTTAGAGTCACCAGTTAACCTAACCTGCATGTCTTTGGACTGTGGGGGAAACTGGAGCACCCTGAGGAAATCCACGCAGACACAGGGAGAACATGCAAACTCCACACAGAAAGGACCCCGTCGGCAACTGGGCTCGAACCCCAGGACCTTCTTGCTGTGATGCAACAGTGCTAACCACTACACCAGCGTGCCACCCATGACAGTAATAATTATTGAAAAATAAAACAAAGATACATTCTTACCATCAAATAATTTTATTCCATATTTTGTTGCTTTTTTTGTAGTTTTTTGGGATTTGTTTTTAAATAGAGTTTTTATTTCATCCCCAGTTGGTTCAACAACATGTTCCGCGCTCAAATCCAGTGAATGTGGATATAATAATTTTTGGTATACTACAAGCTGCAGGACTATTCATTTGCAGTCACTCATCACCCAGTAATAAAAAAGTACAGTAGTCATCTTTTCATTTTTCCCATAGTTAAAGCAATTCAAGAAAAACCTGATTTCAGAGCATCACTATTTGTATTAGCAGAGTTAAATGCTGTTAAACAGCAGCAAAGAGTTAATAGCCATACACAAAACACAAATTATTTCCTAAACTATTAACAACAACCCCGATTCCAAAAAAGTTGGGACAAAGTACAAATTGTAAATAAAAACGGAATGCAATGATGTGGAAGTTTCAAAATTCCATATTTTATTCAGAATAGAACATAGATGACATATCAAATGTTTAAACTGAGAAAATGTATCATTTAAAGAGAAAAATTAGGTGATTTTAAATTTCATGACAACAACACATCTCAAAAAAGTTGGGACAAGGCCATGTTTACCACTGTGAGACATCCCCTTTTCTCTTTACAACAGTCTGTAAACGTCTGGGGACTGAGGAGACAAGTTGCTCAAGTTTAGGGATAGGAATGTTAACCCATTCTTGTCTAATGTAGGATTCTAGTTGCTCAACTGTCTTAGGTCTTTTTTGTTGTATCTTCCGTTTTATGATGCACCAGATGTTTTTTATGGGTGAAAGATCTGGACTGCAGGCTGGCCAGTTCAGTACCCGGACCCTTCTTCTACGCAGCCATGATGCTGTAATTGATGCAGTATGTGGTTTGGCATTGTCATGTTGGAAAATGCAAGGTCTTCCCTGAAAGAGACGTTGTCTGGATGGGAGCATATATTACTCTAGAACCTGGATATAATTTTCAGCATTGATGGTGTCTTTCCAGATGTATAAGCTGCCCATGCCACACACACTAATGCAACCCCATACCATCAGAGATGCAGGCTTCTGAACTGAGCGCTGATAATGTAGGTATAGTCCCTTTTTAAGAAACTACATTTCCCATCAGCCAACTTCCGCGTTGACCTACATCACGCCTGGGCGGGATCACTTTCATCACATCCTCCATGATTCCATAAAGGACCTGGAAATCCGCCATATCTTTCTCTTTTGGTGCCGTGATTCCACACGGACACAGAGAGGAAGGCTCGCTCCGCGAGCCAACCAGATAAAGACGTCTTTTCTTTTCTTTCTTGCAAGAATCAGAATTTCGCGCTTTTCTTTGTTTACCTTTGGCCATGGTAGACTCTAAGATCGCGCGATTTTAAACTCAGTGAGTTACAACCGGTTTCATTCATTAAGTACGTACGACTGCAGCTCAAAGCAGTTCATTTATAATTAGGAGTGACCAGAATTCCTCCTGATTGAAGTGCTGTGCACATTGTTAATCAGAGTTTTTCTTCCCACGAGCCACGAAGCGCCGGATCAAGAATTCTCTGCTTTCCACAGACATGCTCCATGGGGTCCTGTGAAACTCAACTTCTCCACGTAATTCCCTGTGCCTCACGTGCTTCACAACGGTGAAAAACTCCAAAGTCTCGGAAAATCTTCTCATAATCTCGCGTAGAAGCAGGATATTAAGTAAGACTGGCATTTTTGGGCATAATTATAGCTAGTCTTAGGAATTTGCTTTTATTGAAATAGTGTGAATTTAAACCCAGGTTTATTTGTTACACTGTTAAACACGCAGCGTGTTGATTTATTTTGTTCTATGTTCTCTCAGTTGTTTAATAGATAGGCTGTGCATGCTTCTCTTTACTCCTACTAACATATTTAGTTCTCTTATTATACATCTTGACCGCATCAAGATTTCAGGGGATTTAGTAGTGTTATGAGCTAGCTTCCCTTTTGTCTGAGCTTAGCCGCATGAAGCTAATCTAGGCCTTACCACCAGTGGCAGCTGCTGGTTTTTAAAACAGGGGAAGCCCATTTTACGCATTCATCGTAAAACCTGTAGGCCGGATATCAAAGCATAGAAAAGTGAACACAGAAAAGTCAAGTTAGCACAGTGAACTAGACAACCCTACCTAGTGGCAGAAAGTATTTTTGCTTGTACATTTCATGTTATAGTCTGGCTTGCCAGGCTAGTGCCTCATATCCTTAATCAAAAATATCAAACATCCAAAAATCACTGGCTATTCAACGAAGAGCCTTGAACATCATACCCTGATATGCAACACAGAGTCTTTAACACAACACCCAGCTGTGCAACACATCCTTGAACATCTTCTGCAACACAGTCTGGAAATTCATAACCAGGTAGGCTATGCAACACACAGAACCTTGAATATTATACCCAGGTATAACCTATAACCAGAGGTGGAAAAACCCGGGTGCAGAAAGTAAAAACGCTGCCACATTTTTGCTCCAGTCAATTCAATGAACCAGCTGATCCTAATTACCACATCCCCTAAGCCAGGTTGATGAGCTAATTGGTGAAATCACCTGTGTTGAGAGCACAGGCAGAAGGAAAACCTAAGCAGGACTTTTACTTTGTCAATCCAGTTTTTCCACCTCTGCCTATAACACAGAGCCCACCATTCTCTTAACATTACTGAACAATATACACACTTCAGATTCATGAACATGAACACTATTTATACACAAATTCTGCCCTCCACTCCTTTTCCAGAAAATGGTCTGTGACCCTGTCATACCAGCTGGTTGTGCTTTCCAGAGACTTCACCAATTTCTGTTAGCAGCTAGCACTGCAGATCCCAATAAGGCTCAAGCTAGCCTACAACCAGATTGAACTACAAATGAAATAAACGAGTGAATTCACGAATGATCAAACTGATAGAATGGATGAAAGTTAACGGAGCATAACGAGTAATATTTACATTTATTTACAGAGTAATGTACAGAGACATCAATGAAAAGAAATGGTTATATGAAAAGAAATTCGGACAGCACTTTGGCACACGACTACACTTTCTCGACATCCGCTAGGGACTGACTGATCATACTTCCGTGTTCCTCGCCGAAGTACCGCCCTCCTCATGTCTTTCAAACACTACCTCCAATAATCCTTTATCAGCCCGGCTTCTTGTCCCTCCCACTGTCTCATTTAGTCCCAGAGAAGCCCGGCTTCCCTGGAAGTGATGATTTTGTTGATTTTAACCAATAACAATTAGCCAAAATTGGCTGTTCAGAGCCGTCTCGTAGACTGCAACGCATACCCGGCTGCCAGTCAGTGTTGCCAGATACTGCTGACATTTTCCATCCCAAAATATATTCAAAACCCGCCAAAATGCACTTAAAACCGCCCAATCTGGCAACACTGCTGCCAGTCCATAGAGCCCATTGAAATAAGAAAGGTTACAGCCTGGCAGCAAAGGTGATTCTCGTAGCGAACTGCAAGTTCGTCAGACATCACTCAAATAAGTTACAGGATAGTTATGAACATAAATACAATCTTGGGCATATATTATGTTATGCAAGTTATTGTTTTAATGAGAATTCAACGTCGTAGACACCACAGTTTGGGGAGAGAATTTTAGGGGAAGCTCGGCTTCCCTTGTTGTCTCTGAGAAATCGCCCCTGCTTACCACGTGCACAAACACACCTTTGGTTAGCTACACAGAGCTAGCCTTTTGTCTCCAACACGTGGCGGTCCTTCCCCCACACTCACACACACCTTTCCTTTGTTTAACTCCACGAGGTAGGGTCCTTGGGCTTTAGCTAGCCACATGGCTAATTCCTTTGTCTCGTTACCAAGCTAGGCTAACCTTTGCTTAAGCCACAAGGCCTACACCACATGGGGACACACACACACACAAACACCCTCCTTAGCTAGGCCATAGGGCCTTTCACAGGCCACACCCACACAAGGTCTCTCTCTCTCTCTCTCTCTCTCTCTCTCTCTCTCTCACACACACACACACACACACACACACACACACACACTTCACTGTTTGTATATATTCCATCTGCTATTATCCATTTTCATCTTTGTTATAATAAATTCCATTATTATTGAAACTGTGTATTTATTTGTTGTGCTTAATATACTCGAAGTCACACAATCTCCCAAAGAATTCAGAAAGGTGCATATAAGTTATGTAATACGGTAAGTGATCATAATAATTTAAGTGATTCACTTTGAATGATTCACTTTGAATGATTCACTTTGAATGATTCACTTGGGTGATTCACTTGGGTGATTCACTTTGAATGATTCACTTGAATGATTCACTTTGAGTGATTCAATTTAAATGATTCAATTTAAACGATTCAAATGAGACTGATTCAATTTAATTATTAACCTTCAAATTCAATATGAGACTGATTTAATGAGATTGATCACTCAATTACCCAAATGCACCCACATATTAAATTGGTGCCCCGTGTGAGGCGATTGGTTTGTTGACTTCTTGAATATTGGCGCAACAACAGATAAACCATCAGTTTGATTCAGCAGTTGCCAAAGTATATCCCCAGGTGTGTTAAAACAGTTAACAGTAGTGTGATAACCATATCACAAATACTCACAACCTATTCATAACTTAGGATAAGAGAGCATTTCCAAAACAAACTTTATCAACTGATTAATTAATTACAGAGTTAATGTTAATTAATACAAATTAATTAATAAATTAACTCATTGATTAATTATCCTAGTATCCAGCCTAAGCAAAATGGCATCCCCTCGTGTCTCAAAAATTGAAGACAACGCTCAAGACGTGTCTCTCCTTGAGGTCATCGCAGACCTCATTCACTGCCCTGCCTCCGAAAAGGCAAACATTAGGAACACGAGTAAGAGTGAATGCCAAAACAACATAGACAACTCGAATAAACATATGAGAGATCCAAAAAGAACAACTTTTAGTGTCCAAGCGGCACTAGGTAAGCTATTCCTATCATACCTCCAAGATACTGATTCAGAAATCAGACGCCTCCGCGGAGAGGTTAAAAGGCTGACCACCAGCAACGCCGAGCTGGCAACCGATAATAATAGTTTACATAGGGAGCATGAGCTCTTGAAGACCTCCCTTGGTGATTGCGCCAAAAGGCTAGAGAAAGCTGAAACGGTTGCTAAGAGGGCTGCCGAGGAGCAGACCCCCCAAGAAGAGCGCGAGGGGCATGCAAGACCCCCAACAATGCGCCAAAGTTCAGAGTGGCAAGAGGCATCCGAACCGGACACCGTAGATGACCTGGTTGAGAACCAGACACCCCGCCAAACTCCATCAACTCGCTACATGACTTCGTCGTTTAGCCAGGGTGGAGCCGAACTGTGCTCATCCCGAGCCCAGACCTATAGCACACCGACGTCAGTGTGCTACAGTACCCCTGATCCATCGTTGGATGAATCAGTGCCCTGTACTACGAAGCGGATTTTCTGGCTTACCAGGGTAACTTCGAGAGTAACTTGATCACGTGCAGCGTAACTTCCCGATTAACCCATACTACGAAAGTTGTCTATGTTCAAACCGAGGTATGCTGCCATGGCAATTTACGCTGCATCTCAAACCTGCTCATCTCAGGTTATGTTCTTGGTTAACCCGAGGTTTCCGATTAACCACACCCTTTTTAAACACCACCTCTCCACCGACATTTCCTCTCGAGACAATGCCAGTGTACCTGGATGACCCGTGCGATATCGGAGCACAGATTGTGAGGGGCTCTCTCTGGAGGGCGAGGGTATTTAGAGACCGCCAGAATCCGCTGGCATACCCGGACGATGTTCTTCATGAACGATATAGATTCTCAGCTGAGGGAATTCGTTACCTTTGCCAGCTGATTGAGGCAGACGTCTGCAATGTAACCCGCTGAAGCCAGGCCCTCACAATCGAGCAAATTATGTGCTTGTCATTGCGTTACTTTGCCAGTGGACAATATATGTATTCCATCGGTGATGCTGAAAACCTCAGTAAGAACACTGTATGTCATATGATTCGCAAAGTGGTACTTGCCCTAACCAAACTGATGAATTCATTTGTCGTGTTCCCTGGGCATTTAACCGCACTTCAGCTCAAAGAAGGGTTTTATGCAATCGCAGGTAATTACTAATATCAAATTGTGTCTGTTTGCCTACTGTCATAGAGACAATTATGACTGACAATTGATATGACTAACAAAATATACAGGTTTCCCAAGAGTAATAGGAGCCATTGACTGCACTCACATCCGAATCAGTGCACCCCTGGGAGAGCATGAGGGGGATTATGTGAATAGAAAATCCTTCCATAGCATCAATGTACAGGTAAAAGGTCTACTTCATATAGGCCCACATTCAAACAGGTCATGTCCATACCTCAAATCAACCTGTCAGTACTGGTCCCATTTTGCGTTAGGTGATGTTTTGTCCTCCACATGGGTTGGTGTTGTTCCTCATTTGCAGGGGTAACAGTGTGCTTGTACCTCAGTCATGTCCCCTGTCCTTGCACAAATGCTTGATGTTCTTAGATGACATGTGACCACCAGTTGATGATAACCAGCCTGGATGCAAGATGGCCAGGGTCTGTCCACAATTCCCGCATATTTAGAGAATCTTCACTAGCTGCGGGATTCGAGGAAGGTAAGATAATCCTACATCTAATCCTTAAAACACAAATCATCCTGCATCAAAAAGATATCGGGACAATACAGAAACAAGAGCTAAAATACCACAGACGTCCCTACTCAAACTTCATGGTATTCCTTAAGTAAAGAATAGTGAGCGTCTTACAGTTGTTTGACACTAACTACATTTCTCTCCATTTCATACAAGGGCGATTTGATGATATCCTACTCGGGGACCGTGGATACCCATGTTTGAAACACCTCCTGACACCATTCGCAGACCCTCAAACAAGGGCCCAGAGAGCCTTCAATCATGCCCACAGTGTTACAAGAGCACGAATCGAGATCACGTTCGGCATATTGAAGGCTCGGTTTGCCTGCCTAAAAGGCCTGCGTGTGAGGCCAGAGAAGGCCTGTCAAATAACAGCGGCATGTGTGGTACTACATAACATAGCCACCATTAGAAAAGAAAGGGTTCCCAATCATGTTCCCTCACCCCCCGATGTTGTTGACCCCATGACCCTGGACCATCCCACAGGCCGTTCAGTGAGAGAGGCCATCACAAACCAATTTTTCAGGCAGTAACACAAAATAAAGAAAAGCCAAAATCACCACTCATTCCTACTGTATTTATTTATTCAAGTTCTCCCGTTCCTGAAAAGAAAAGCCAGAAAAGCCAAATTAATGCTTGCTTGCACACACACACACACACACACACACACACACACACACACACACACACACACACACACACAATGTACTAATACCTTCTTCCCATGCTCCAACTTTTCGATTTCTAGTTCGAGCTTCCGAATTTGCAGCCTCTTTTTTTTGCAGTCTAGCTGTAACATTTTCTTGTACAGGCTGCGCACATTGTCCACTCCAGCCTACAGAACCCCCACCCCAGAATGAACATATTAGCCTAGTATGCATAACAGTCGGCAATGATGGACCGAAGTGGAAGAAACTGTACTTTGTGACATTGTGACGTCCCTGGCAGGGAAGCCTCAGGAGGGGACAGGGGCAGCTCCAACTCCTCCTACAAAGGAACACAAGCACACAGACTGATTGCATCATTGATACAAGTCACACTTCAAATGCAGTACTGCTGAAGAGTAATGGGGCACCCTTCTAGAATATTGACACAGCATATAGTAGCAGTGGTAGAGTCTTTCAACCTGCATGTGGGTGTCGGATTTGGCCGTGAGGGTCTCGTCATCTTCCTCCTGAGAGAACATACATAAATCATAGGCTGCACCTACATAATTTCTGAACACGACATAATGCATGCAATGTTAGCTATTACAGGTACCTCGGCCAGAGGATCACTGGAGCCGGATATGGGCTGTGGTGGCTGGATGGTCTCCAGATTGCTTCCTTCAACTGTACACACAACACATAAGACATGCCACTGATGAACGAGAAAACACACTTCTTACATGGAACTTGAATGCCATATTACCCCGCACGTAGAGGGTGGACATTTCCACAGCACCAGGGGTGGATTGTAGGCCTCCTTCTACCCCCTCCATGATTGGCCTACCGCTATTGTTGGCGAGCGCCAACTCCTCGGCCACGGTAAGGGCTTCTGGTGCCCTCCCTCCTCCCGTGCACCTGGTGGCCACCTTTTTCTTGTTGGCTGTGAAAGGCAAGCATCTTTTCATTATATATGCCACACACACACACACACACACACACACACACACACACACACACACACACACACTTACCATTATGAATGATGTTTTTATATTTCATTTTCACCTGTTGCTAGGTGCGTTTGGCACTGCTGTTGCCTCTGAAATGTTCACAGGACATACACCAACTTAGTCAAAGGGACTGAACAGTCAGTCATCCTAATTCATGTGACTCATGTGCACATATCAGCTTAAGTAGGCTACTCCATGAATTTACCATACCAAATTTTATTCAGGATTTTTCAGACATTAAACAAGCTATATATGACTGGGGCCACGTCGAAGGACCATTTTCTGTGACTTGTGATTGATCATGAAGCTTTCTCTCATCCTATACTTCTGTTCTGGAACATGTAGAAGGGAGAATGTACTTACGCATTTACCCGATCGGCAGTTCGTTGCCAACATGCTTGCCACTCCTTATTGGCAGCCGCTGTGTTAGATTTTGCTCTTAATGTTGTTTTGAACTCCTCGTAGCTTTGCATTATGACAGCGCATTCTTCCTCCGTGAAGTACGGCGACCGTGCCATTGTGAACAGTGGTGATTTGCGCTGATAACCTCCCCTTTAATGTGAACACGCATTAACCCTGATTAGGTTAACACAGGTTCAACAAATCAACTTCATAATTGGCGTCGTAGTACCGTTTAACCCCAAACAAGATAACCAGGTTTTGTCAACCCCAGTTTAGCAGGGGAACCCTGGGTTACTTCTGGGTAGGTTGACCTCTGTTCCTAGTACAGGCTCCAGGCTATGAATCTAGTGCGAAACGGGAACAACACCAGAGTAGCTTAGATAGTGAGTACTCAGAAGAGCCAAGAAGGCCGCACAAGGACATGCACCAAACTCTTCGCTTATGGCAAATTGACCTACTTGCCAACGATGTTGAGCAATTCGATCCCGACAATAAAAGAACTAATGTAAATGATTATTTACGAGAGATTGACCGATGCCTGATAGACCTACCGAAAGCCACAACGTGAGAGAAACTCAAACTGATCTGGAAAACCTCCAGTAGCAGTGTTCGTGCCTTTTTAGAGACTCTACCCCCAAACATTCGCGATAGTTATTCAAAACTTCGCAATTACATGAGGGAAGAATATGCGCCATACACGTACGAAACCTCTGCGACATTGTGTGCATTACAAATCAAACAAAAACGGTCTGAGGCGCCTCGTGAATATTATAGATGGCTACGTACTGCCTATTTCCAGGGTAGTAGCGCACCAGGCTTGGAAGAAGATAGAGGCTTCAAATCCCTCTTCTTACACAACCTCCACCCAAGCGTGCGGACTCAAGTTGCACTGATGTGTCGACAGGGTTGCTACTTGATGAGGGAAATTAGGCGACTAGCCCAAATGACTTGGGAGACCATTGTCAAAACCGCAAACGGAAACGATGATGAACCCAGAGTCCTTTGGCTCCAGGATGCAGACAAGCCCCCGCTAGCCTTAGAAGGAGGCGAAGCTCCGAAAGGGGGACCCCCCCTGGAGAAATCCCGGCCCAAACTCCCCCTTGCCGAGCCATCACCAGCGTGAGTGGAAAAATTGGCAAGGTAAGGCCAGGAGGGACCGAAGGCAAGTCCACAGTAACTATGGCAACCACCCATCACATGAAAAGGGTCGTAGGGAACAAGGCGGTTGGCAGCAAGACTGTCATCCCCGCTCTGGCCAGAGACGGCAGGAGCGTTCCGACCGTAGCTCTAAACGTAGGGGTAGAGATGACCGACACAGTGACTCAAACCAACCTGGTGAGTTCTGCTCAGAGCTGGACTCTTTAAAAGCCCAGTTGGCTGAGATTAAAGAACTGTTACAAAAGAGGTCAGACCCCCCAACAAAATAAATCAAAATGAGCGTAAAAGAACAAAAAGCCTACTACGACCGAAAAGCCTCCCATCACACACATCAAATAGGTGACAAAGTCCTATATTTTAACTTTACCAAGCCGGTAGAAGTCTCAAAAAGTTCCTACCACATTGGTCGGGACCTTTCGATCGTAGGAAAACTGTCCCCCATCGCGTATCGCATTAGGACATCCAGGCCCAATCAAACGCTCTCATATCGATTTCCATACCAATCAAATCAAGCCTTTTGAACAGTCCTCACTCCAAAAAGGGGGGGGGGATGACAGCTAGGCCCATCCTGTCCACCTAGCTTGTACGCATCACTCACCCATAAGCGTACACTAACATTCTCGGTCAGACTTACCAACCCAATAAAGTAATAACCCTTCAGTATAACATGGTAGATAAAATACTAAAATCCGCTATTATTACTAATGTGTATTCATCGCAAATACACCTGGCATATAGTCTCGGCAGTGCTATCCTCATTTTTGTGAATCCACAAGACTTAGAGATGTGCACCTCCACTTCAGACATCCACTGGGTCTGCCCAGGCAACCCATACATACGGTAACAACACTACACGCCAAGCTGGATAAGATGATCTGCGTCCCTGACAGCTTTAGCCACAGTAGCGCATGCTTTCTAGCCAGACCACCTACTGCTATCACCTTCCCAGAAGATTAGGTTTGCCAACCCCAAACACTAATACTTCTTTCCTTCCTTCATTTCTTCTCTTTTCTTGTTTTTTTATGCGTAGGAAATGAAGTACATGTTTCATGATTAATGTTTAATTTTTTTTTTAGATGTGACTTTGACCTAGTTAGCTAGAGTGATCATATGCCCAAAATGCCCATAGCCTGAGTATATGCCCAAAATGCCTCTGCCTCCAACTGTCTTACTGGAATTCATGAGTTTACACAGTTTTCACAGGACACCATGGACTGTGCAGAGCAAGGCTGCCTCAAGGACTACGGACATGTGGACTGTACGGTACTGTGCTCTCAGTGCTACGACTCCATCATACCCCTGAGACCAAAAGGGGGATTGTAGGTACAGTCCCTTTTTAAGAAACTACATTTCCCATCAGCCAACTTCTGCATTGACCTACGTCACGCCTGGGCGGGATCACTTTCATCACATCCTCCATGATTCCGTAAAGGACCTGGAAATCCGCCATATCTTTCTCTTTTGGCGCCGTGATTCCACACGGACACAGAGAGGAAGGCTCGCGAGCCAACCAGATAAAGACGTCTTTTCTTTTCTTTCTTGCAAGAATCAGAGTTTCGCGCTTTTCTTTGTTTACCTTTGGCCATGGTAGACTCTAAGATCTCGCGATTTTAAACTCAGTGAGTTACAACCGGTTTCATTCATTAAGTACGTATGACTGCAGCTCAAAGCGATTAATTTATAATTAGGAGCGACCAGAATTCCTCCTGATTGAAGCGCTGTGCACATTGTTAATCAGAGTTTTTCTTCCCACGAGCCACGAAGCGCCGGATCAAGAATTCTCTGCTTTCCACAGACGTGCTCCACGGGCTCCTGTGAAACTCAACTTCTCCACGTAATTCCCTGTGCCTCACGTGCTTCACAACGGTGAAAAACTCCAAAGTCTCGGAAAATCTTCTCATAATCTCGCGTAGAAGCAGGATATTAAGTAAGACTGGCATTTTTGGGCATAATTATAGCTAGTCTTAGGAATTTGCTTTTATTGAAATAGTGTGAATTTAAACCCAGGTTTATTTGTTACACTGTTAAACACGCAGCGTGTTGATTTATTTTGTTCTATGTTCTCTCAATTGTTTAATAGATAGGCTGTGCATGCTTCTCTTTACTCCTACTAACATATTTAGTTCTCTTATTATACATCTTGACCACATCAAGATTTCAGGGGATTTAGTAGTGTTATGAGCTAGCTTCCCTTTTGTCTGAGCTTAGCCACATGAAGCTAATCTAGGCCTTACCATGTGCACAAACACACCTTTGGTTAGCTACACAGAGCTAGCCTTTTGTCTTCAACACGTGGCGGTCCTTCCCCTTCACTCACACACACCTTTCCTTTGTTTAACTCCACGAGGTAGGGTCCTTGGGCTTTAGCTAGCCACAAGGCTAATTCCTTTGTCTCATTAGCAAGCTAGGCTAACCTTTGCTTAAGCCACAAGGCCTACACCACGTGGGGACACACACACACACACACACAAACACCCTCCTTAGCTAGGCCATAGGGCCTTTCACAGGCCACACCCACACAAGGTCTCTCTCACACACACACACACACACACACACACACACACACACCTCACTGTTTGTATATATTCCATCTGCTATTATCCATTTTCATCTTTGTTATAATAAATTCCATTATAATTGAAACTGTGTATTTATTTGTTGTGCTTAATATACTCGAAGTCACACAATCTCCCAAATAATTCAGAAAGGTGCATATAAGTTATGTAATACGGTAAGTGATCATAATAATTTAAGTGATTCACTTTGAATGATTCACTTGAGTGATTCACTTTGAATGATTCACTTGAATGATTCACTTGAATGATTCACTTTGAGTGATTCAATTTAAACGATTCAAATGAGACTGATTCAATTTAATTATTAACCTTCAAATTTAATATGAGACTGATTTAATGAGATTGATCACTCAATTACCCAAATGCACCCACAATAACAACTTGGGTCGTCCTTCTCCTCTTTAGTCCGAATGACACGGCGTCCCTGATTTCCATAAAGAACTTCAAATTTTGATTCGTCTGACCACAGAACAGTTTTCCACTTTGCCACAGTCCATTTTAAATGAGCCTTGGCCCAGAGAAGACGTCTGCACTTATGGATCATGTTTAGATGCTGCTTTTTCTTTGAAATATAGAGTTTTAGTTGGCAACTCTATATTTTAGATGGCACGGTGAATTGTGTTCACAGATAATGTTCTCTGGAAATATTCCTGAGCCCATTTTGTGATTTCCAATACAGAAGCATGCCTGTATGTGATGCAGTGCCGGCTAAGGGCCCGAAGATCACAGGCACCCAGTATGGTTTTCCGGCCTTGACCCTTACGCACAGAGATTCTTCCAGATTCTCTGAATCTTTTGATGATATTATGCTGTAGATGATGATATGTTCAAACTCTTTGCAATTTTACACTGTTGAACTCCTTTCTGATATTGCGCCACTATTTGTCAGCGCAGAATTAGGGGGATTGGTGATCCTCTTCCCATCTTTACTTCTGAGAGCTGCTGCCACTCCAAGATGCTCTTTTTATACCCAGTCATGTTAATGACCTATTGCCAATTGACCTAATGAGTTGCAATTTGGTCCTCCAGCTGTTCCTTTTTTGTACCTTTAACTTTTCCAGCCTGTTAGTGCCCCTGTCCTAACTTTTTTGAGATGTGTTGGTGTCATGAAATTTCAAATGAGCCAATATTTGGCATGAAATTTCAAAATGTCTCACTTTTGACATTTGATATGTTGTCTATGTTCTATTGTGAATACAATATCAGTTTTTGAGATTTGTAAGTTATTGCATTCTGTTTTTATTTACAATTTGTACTTTGTCCCAAATTTTTTGGAATCGGGGTTGTAAATCCATAAATAGGAAAATTAATACTTGTGAAATGTGCAAGATAATGTAATGTGTCATAATATATGATTGAAGGACATATATATTCTTAAAATGTACTCTACACTCTGGGTGACTTGGTGTATATGGCTGTGCTGAAATAGTTGGTTCTGAAACTGAGAGCGCGCAGCATGGAAGCTCATACCCATCAACATATCCGTTAGACGTAGCTCAGTAAGCAGCCTTCCTTGGATGATGGATTCCATGTTTCTCTTAATATATCTACACAAAAAGTGCTTCAGGAATAATTTCCCCTTTAGTGCCTTAGTGCTAAATAAATAGAATGTAGCAGTGGCTGTTTACAGCATAATGTTGTGCTGTAATAGAAAATAAGAATTGTTTTAAGCCACTGAAGCTTGGGGAAAGAAGATGGAAAAGGACAAATAACTTGGTTGAAATCGGATTTTTCCCCCTTCACTTCTGTGGAGAGGATCTAACACTGGAAAAGATACAGTACTTGTATTTTGTACAGTCTTTCAGATGTTGGGAAAAACCTTTTAAATTGTCAAATATTGCGTTGTTTTGAATGTTCTCCCTGCATCTATGACAGTTTCCTTTGAGTTTCCTCACACCTCCCTGAAACATGCTAGTAGGTGACTTGGCTTCTTGAAATGAGCGTTTGTGTGTGTGTGTGTGTGTGTGTGTGTGTGTGTGTGCATGGTACCATCCTAACCCTGCCCAGGACCAAGATAAAGCAGTTACTTAAGATGAATGAATTCTTTGTTAACCCTTTTATACATCTTATATGATGCAATGCATTGCATTTGCAAGTTTAATCAGACTTCAGGTTTTTCTCTGGGTTTTGATCTCTCTTTTTTTTTGGTTCAAATTTCATAGAAAATAAAGCATCAGGGAGGGAGAAAGTCAATACCCAGCCAGCTCTTGAGTCTAGAGAGAGTTGCGAGCTCGTGCTGACTACAATCATCACTTTCATGTGCCCACATGTCCTTACCTCTCCATATCCTTGGGAAGAGATCTGCTGTCTCATCAGGGGCGCTGCCAGAAATTTTGGGCCCCATGAAAGATTAGAATTTTGGGCCCCCCAACTTTGCCCACCCTTGTCACAATTGCACTATTGTCATTATTTGACTTTTGATAGCACATGGACCTTGAGTTTGTGACTTTGTTATTACATTTTATGTATTAACCTACCAGGGACTAGATGAAAACTGGTCAGTGACTAATTCTGGTGCATTTACAATCACAAATGAAAATTCAAGATTTTGCCACATGCCTTCTTGTGCTAGAACAATTGGTAGTGAAATGTGTGATGTGACTGCTAATAAATCATAGAAAAAGTTTGTCAAAGCAAATATTCAAATATCCATGAACAATAAAATATTCAATATTCAAGATAGATTCTTACCAGCAATATCAACCAATCCAAATGTAAACATGATATTTACACTACTCATACAGTAAAGATTTAAATACCCAAGTCTAGGCGCCGAGGCTTCTTTGTAGCAAAGTCATGAATTAAATCTTTGAAGTCTAGAGAGCGAGCCAATTCACTTTCAATTGAAAGTATTGCTAGACTATTCAACCTCTCCTGCAACATGGTCGACCTGAGGTAACTCTTGATCAGTTTGAGTTTACTGAATGCCATTTCTCCACCAGCAACTCTAACTGGCAGAATGCAAAAAATCCTGACATTTCAATTTGATCAATTACGTACGTATTTCTTCATATGTTGTAACCTCTATCCCTCTTTTATGTGTGCTGCGCTTTCTCCAGCTCCTCAATTTGAAACCAATGGTTTAGAACGTGTGAACATTCCACACACATAGTAACCATGTCAAACACTTGACTGGTGTCCGTTATTAGCAACACTTTAATCTAGCAAACTGTATATGGCGCTCGCTCATTAAAAACTTCAATCCTAAAGCATTTATGGGTTGTATTGCTGCTTACCTCCTTCTCCAAAGGGGGGTTCAGTGGTTTGGTAGGGCGGAGGTCCCCCTGAGGCTGAATCTGTGCATATTTAGGGCACCCCATTAGTTATGAAACTGGTTATTAGCACTAGTTATTAGCACCAGCATAACGTAATATTTCATCTTGTTTATCACACAAGTCAGTTCAGTTATTAAAATGGAAAAAATGTCACTGTACAAACTGTAAAAGTGTTCTCTTGATAGGCTAATCCAACCACGTTCATACTGTTCATTTACCATTCGCTAATATTTTGCGATAGCTACCTTTCTTTGGGAAAAACTGAGTGACCAGTTGCCTGCCTCTCCGGTCCCTCTCAGCTTTCAGCTGCCTTTCTTTACATTTTTGACAGCCATGCTTCATATTTAGCGATCATAGACTGTATGCACTCCACTGCTGGCTGGCTGGCTGCTGCACCAGCACACAGATTTAACGCATCGCGCTTCTACCAGAACTGGACCGTACCATTTCGCAAAAGGGGGAGGGTTAAATGACAATATGTTGAAGAACTCAAGAAATAGACAACCTTGTTCAATTAGCTCATTTTACCAGATGGAATATTGCATTGTTGTTATTTCAAAAGTCTTATTAAAATCATTAAAATCATATTATCAGCCCCTTAAAGGGCCCCATGGCAGTGCTGGGCCCCTAGAATTGTTCTAACCTTTCCCCCCTTGGTGGCGCCCATGTGTCTCATATACCGTATGTCACTGACCATGCACTAAGAATGGCATTCTTTAGTTAAACAGAGGCAAATCATTCTTCAAAACAATGAGTTGAATTCGAAACAATGAACGTTCATGTCATTTTTGGAAGTTTTTGGATTTTGTTTGCAAGCACAGAAATGTCACTTTCTCTGTCTTGCTCTATATTTCATTATTATATGTGCATGCCATTTAAGAAGCTAGCTTGAGTGAACTTGATTTACACTTAACATAATGCACATTGCTTAATGTTTAGTGCTTGCAGAAATGAACTGCTCTCACACACAGCAGCTTGTCTTCATGATCTTCACGTTCTATCTTTGTGTGCATTCAATTAACAGTGTGCTTTGATTTTGTTCCTCAAATGTGGTTTGCTTTTGGAAGTGTTCACTTCTACTCACTGGCCACGTTCTTAGGTACACCCATCCACTTGCTGTTTTATGCAGTTATCGAATCAGCCAATCCCTTGACAGCAGCATAATTCATAAAATCATGCAGACACTGTCAGGATTTGGGACTTTTCGCATGTTGCAGTTCCTCTCTTCCACCACTAGATGTACCCATTTTGCCATTTGTGTCTATTTGGCTATTGTTTACACCTGTGTCTAGTTAGCATGGAGGTATATATTGCGTGCCTATCCTTGTGCTCACTGCTGAGTTCTTCCTGCAAGTTGTGGTACTGACACTAGACATCTCAGGGTGGCCTCCAGGTCATGATTCAGTCTCTCTGTCTGCCCATTTGACTGTGGGTGGAAGCTGGATGATAGACTGATGGTGGCACCAATGAGCTTGCAGAATGTCCGCCAGAAGCTGAAGGTGAACTGGGTTCCATGATCAGAGATGATGTCCTGGGGAAGACCAAAAACTCAAAAGACATGTTTGCACATCAGTCGAGCCATTTCGGCAGCAGAAGGAAGTTTGGGTAGGGGCAGAAAATGCCAGGTCTGAGAGAATCTGTCTACTACAATGAGAATAACTGTGTTACCTTGGGATGGAGGTAAGCCCATGACGAAGTCCAAGGAGATGTGTGACCATGGTCTTCTAGGGATCGGTAAGGGGTGGAGCATGCCCTGAGTACTCTGACATGGATCTTTGCTCCGGGCACAGACTGAACAAGCTGCCACAAAGGTTTTAACATCCATCTCCATGCTGGGCCACCAGAACCGGCATTGGAGAAAATCCCGAATTCTTAAGGATCCTGGGTGCACTGTTAGCTGTGAAGCATGACCCCACTAGATAACCTTAGCTCGAATAGACTTAGAGACATAAAGCTGGTTGGTGGGCCCAGAACCTGGACCAGGGTTGTTCTTAAGGGCTCACTGTACCTCAGTAATAATGCCCCAGCGGACTGGTGCCACGACTCTGGAGCTGGGTAGAATGGGCTCGAGCTAGCCTGGGCCCGCTCATCCTAAGCATGACGCAACACGAGGGCCTGTTGCGAGCTTAGTCTGGCCAGGCAAGCTATCTACAGCTCTTCCAAGCTCCGGAAAAATCGGGAGCCAATCAACTTTGAGCATCTCCAACGGCCCTGGGTAGAGGCGTGTTCAAGGCAGTGACGTAGTAGAACTGCGACCGGAAGCCATAGATTGTTTACAGAATCATGCTGTATTGAAAGCATTCAATGGGAAGTTCTCATTGAAAATGGAGCAAATAGCAGCCCTGGAGGTATTTATTGAAAGGAAGGACGTTTTCGCCTTGCTCCCGACTGGCTTCAGTAAGAGTTTAATCTACCAGTTAGCCCTGCTAGTAGCCAAATCAATGGGGCTCAGCGAGAATCCTATCGTCGCGTCACATACGTCAGAGGAAAGAGTGATGTGATTGGTTTAAGCTTCGTCACAGCCTTTTCTGGCTTCGACCAGTAGCAAACTAAGGCATTTCAGGGAGGCGGGTCAACCACAGGCTCTGGGAAAAGGTTGGGCTTAATATCTTGGTCAGACCAATAGCTCGTAGAGCTTTGAAGTCGCGTTAGCCAGACTAGGCTCGAGCTGGATTTCGGGAGAATCTGAGAGAAACTGTCGGGAGAGGGCATTGGGCTTCTGATTCTTGGTCCCTGAACTGTAGGAAAGGGTGAAGTCAAACCTGTTGAAGAACAGAGCCCAGCATGCCTGTCTTGGACTGAGCCATTTGACCTGTTGGATGTATTCCGGATTTTTGTGATCAGTCCAGACTAAGAAAGGATGATGAGCTCCTTCCAACCAATGCCTCCACTCTTCAAGTGCTCCTGTCAGGAAATAGGTACATCTAGTGGTGGAAGAGAAGAATTGCAACATGTGAAAAGACCCAAATCCTGACACATACAAATCGAGAGTTTCAGTTAATGTTCACTTCAAACATCAGAATGGGAAAATTGTGATCTCGGTGACTTTCACTATGGCGTGGATGTTGATGCCAGATGGACTGGTTTGAGTATTTCAGAAACTGCTGATCTCCTAGGGTTTTCACACACAACAAGTCTCTAGAGTTTACACAGAATGGTGTGAAAAACAAAAATCATTGAGTGAGGAACAGTTCTGTGGGTGGAAAAGTCTTGTTGATAAGCAAGGTCAGAGGAAAATGGCCAGATTGGTTAGAGTTGCCAGGAAGGATATAGTAACTCATATAATCAGTCTTTACAACCGTGGTGAGCAGAAAAGCATCTTAGCATGCAACAGCAGAAGATCATATTGGGTTCCACTCCTGCCAGCCAAGAACAGGAACCTTGGAATCAAGAACAAGTTCCTATTAAAGTGGCTGGTGAGTGTATAGTGTCTTGCAAGAAATGCTCATCCCCCTTGGTGTTTGTCCTGTTTTGTCTCATGACACGCTGGATTAAAATGGATTTTTTGGGGGGTTAGCACCATTTGATTTATACAACATGCCTATCACTTTAAAGGTGATTTTTTAAAAGTGTGATACAAACAATCATCTCATTATCTCTAGCCACTTTATCCTGTTCTACAGGGTCATAGGCAAGCTGGAGCCTATCCCAGCTGACTATGGGCGAAAGGCAGGGTACACCCTGGACAAGTCGCCAGGTCATCACAGGGCCGACACATAGACACAGACAACCATTCGCACTCACATTCACACCTACGGTCAATTTAGAGTCATCAGTTAGCCTAACCTGCATGTCTTTGGACTGTGGGGGAAACTGGAGCACCCAGAGGAAACCCACGCGGACAACATGCAAACTTTGCACAGAAAGGCCCTCGTCGGCCACGGGGCTCAAACCCGGACCTTCTTGCTGTGAGGCGACAGTGCTAACCACTACACCACCGTGCCGCCCCACAAACAATCATGAAGATAAAAAACAAACAAACAAACCCCAAAAACCCAAAAAACAGAAATCTGGAGTGTGCATAGGTATTCACCCCCTTTTGTATGAAACCCCTAAATAAGACCTGGTTCAACCAATTTGCTTCATAAGTCACATAATTAGTTGATTAAGATCCACCTATGTGCAATCAAAGTGTCACATAATCGGTCACAGGATGTCTGTATAAATCAACCTGTTCTGGAAGGACCCTGACTCTGCAACACTACTAAGCAAGCACTATGAAAACCAAGGAGCACTCCAAACAGGTCAGAGACAAAGTTGTGAAGAAGTATAGATCAGAGTTGGGTGATAAAATAATATCCCAAACTTTGAATATCCCATGGAGCACCATTAAATCCATCATAGTAAAATGGAAAGAATATGGCACCACTACAAACCTGACAAGAGAAGGCCACCCACCAAAACTCACAGACCAGTCAAGGAGGGTATGAACCACAGATACAACAAAGACACCAAAGATAACACTGAAGGAACTGCTAAGATCCACAGTGGAGATGGGAGTATCTGTCCATCGGACCACTTTAAGCCGTACACTCCACAGAGCAGTGCTTTATGGAAGAGCGGCCAGAAAAAAAGCCATTGCTAAAGAAAAAAAAATAAGAAAACACATTTGGAGTTTGCCCAACAGCATGTGGCAGACTCCCCAAACACATGGAAGAAGATTCTCTGGTCAGATGAGACTAAAATTGAATATTTTGGCCATCATGGGAAATGCCATGTGTGGCACAAACCCAACACTTCCCATCACCCTGAGAACACCATTCCTCCAGTGAAGCATGGTGGTGGCAGCAACATCATTCTGTGGGGATAGTTTTCATCTGCAGGGAAAGGAAAGCTGGTCAGGATTGAAGGAAAGATGGATGGCACTAAATATAGGGCAATTATGGAGGAAAACCTGTTTGAGTCAGCCAGAGGTTTGAGACTGGGACAAAGGTTCACGTTCTAGTATGACAATGACCCTAAACATACTTCTAAAGCTACACTGGAGCGGTTTAAAGGGAAACATTTAAATGTCTTGGAATGGCCAAATCAAAGCCCAGACCTCAATCCAATTGAGACTCTGTGGCATAACTTGAAGGTTGCTGTACACCAATGCAACCCATCTAACTTGAAGTAGTTGGAGCAGTTTTGCCTTGAGGAATGGGCAAAAATCCCAGTGGCTAGATGTGTGAAGCTAATAGAGACATACCCCAAACAGGACAAACACCAAGGGAGATGAATACTTTTGCAAGACCCTGTATATGTCAGTGTTGTTGTTGTTGTTATCTAATTTTGATTTTGGCTAAAGTGTCATGACAGGCTTACGTCAAACCAATCAAACAAACAAAGCCATCTTTATTCTAGTAAGCTAATGCTTATGGAAATAATTCTTTATAATGTTTATAAGGTTTATGTACGTTAATGTCAATTACCCATAGTTTTGAGAATTGTTATTAATTGTAATCATTATTTTGAATCAGTATAATTCATTGTTATTTTTATTCATTCATTTTTATTTATTTATTCACCTTTTCTGGAATTGCAACATAACCACAGCCAATGTTATGTGCTTACTGGCTTTTTTTTATTTGTTTTGTTTTGTTTGCAGATAAAATGGCACATCATCGATAGCCAACACACATGAACCATTAATTTTTAAACAGTTGTTATAATTGGTCCTTCAATATGTATATTTGGTGGTTTAACACATCGATTCACAGTGATTCATTTGGGCTCTGGCCTTTCTGTAGCAGTGGTTGCTTAACAACTTGCATCTGTGTTCTAATCGACAATAAGAATAGTTTTGAACCATTGAAGCATAAGGCCAACTGAACAAAGATATGGCTGAAAATAAAAGAAAAAGAAAAAAATCATAACTTCTGCTGTAAAGATGTAACACCGGGGGGCATTTCCTTTCATTTACAGTCTAGCAGCTGTTGCAAGAGCATTGCTTTTAAAATTATTTATTTCAACATACTTTTGGTAGCAGTTTAGTAGAATGGTACCTACAATAGACCTTCATAATACTTTCATAAGCATTGCTTGTTGGTTTGTCAAGTTCTAGTACTTTACTGTCATTGTTATTCACAACGAAATTTCTTTAGTGCTGGTCCCAAAGGTGCAAAAAGTTAAAGTGCAAAAATATTAAGACAAACCCTTACCTAGCAAGTACCTGAGAGCTAAGAAAGGTGATAAGTAAATAAATATAATATCTGCAAAATGAGCATAAATACACTTAACAGAAATGATATGGAAATCAAGTAGTATGTACAGGTTGTGGATTGAACAGGAAAATAATGTATTGCACATGTCATATCTCAGACTGTGGAGATATCAGAGTTCAATAAGTTTATTGCAGTTGGAAGGGAACTGTTTTTAAGTCTGTTGATGCATGTGTGTATAGATCTGTAGCACCTGCCTGATGGGAGGAGCTTAAACAAGGGATGTGCGGGGTGAGTGACGTCCTTTATAATGTTTTTGACCCTCCTGACACAGCAAGTGTTGTATAGCAGATCCAGAGATGGCAGTTCAGTGCCAACAATGTCCTGTGCTGTTTTCACAACACGCTGTAGGGCTTTTCTGGCAGCTTTGGTGCAGCTGCTGTACCAGGTGGTAATACAGTTTGCTAATATGCTTTCTGTGGTGCACTTATAGAAATTGACCAGCAGCTTCTGGGGAGGTTGACTCTCCTTAAACTCCTCAGAAAGTAGAGTCATTGTTGTGCTTTGCTTACTACCACTGAGGTGTTATCAGTCCAGAAGAGGTCCTCCATGATGATCACTCCCAGAAACTTGAAGCTGGAGACTCTCTCCACAGCCTCTGCTCTGATGGTTACTGGGCTGTGTGCTGTCTTTTTGGAGGTTCTGAAGTCCACAATTCTTTGGTCTTCTTGGTGTTCAAGACCAGGTTGTTGGTATCGCACCACATTGCCAGGTTCTGGGTCTCCTCTCTGTATGCAGCTTCATTGTTGTTGGATATAAGCCCAATGACAGTCATATCATCTGCAAACTTAACAATAATGTTCAATTTGTGGGTGGGTTGACAGTCATGGGTGAAAAGTGCATAGAGGAGGGGGCTCAGCACACAGCCTTGTGGCACGCCAGCACTCAGGGTGAATCAATTATTTCTGCAGATTTTTTTTGCAGTCCTTTCATTTTGGTAACCCTGTATTTGAAGGCTACTTACATTGACCCTTCATAATGCATTCTTAAACATGGCTTTTAAAATTGTCAATAATTTAAACATTTATGGTAACCCTTTATTTGGATATGACCAACATGAACCTTCATAACAAAGTCATAATCTCTGCTTTTTTAATTGTCAATTGTTTCTGGTATTTTGGTAGCCCTTTATTTGAAGGCTTCCTATATCAGACCTTTGTAATGTATTCATAAAAGTTGCTTTTTAAATTATAAACTTTTGTTGAAATTGTAAATGGTCAAACTTATTTTGGTAACCCTTTGATTATTTGAACACTATCAACACTGGACCTTCATAATACATGCAGCTATTTTTAAAATGAAAATTATTTTCAATATATTTTTAGTCATTATTTATCTGAAGGTCACCGACAATGGATTTTCATAATGCATTCATAAACAATAAAAATCTAAATTGTCAAATATTTCAACACATTTTTGGTGAGCTTTTATTTGAAGGCTACAGTGGACCTTCATAATGCATTCATAAGCATTGCTTTTACAATGTTTAATTATTTCTACATTTTACTTACCCTTTAATGTGCATATCACAGGTAAATTCAGGAGCAAGATCAATGTAATTCTCCTATTTTATATTAAACTTTGATAAAATATCTGTAACATTCTGCATTCTCTGCAATTTTTTTTACCTTGTGCAATACCAGAAAAATTCAGTTGAAATCAAGCCATTTGAGGCGAATTGGTCCACCTCTGAAAAAAACTTTGCATTTGAATTTCCCGGGAAACATTGATTTTCATGACGTCATCTGTGGGATGCCTCCTTCTGAATCCTACGTCAGCGCTGGTTTGTTTATGAGAAAATGACCTGGTGGTTGTCTACAAATTTCTTCAATGTTATTGTGTAATTATTAAAATGGTTAATAGATGTATCGTAGAAGGGTGTAGCAACACCAACCTTGATGGGATTAGTACTCATCGTTTTCCAAAAGACCGGACAATGAGAGAGAAATGGGAGTGCTTGGTCTACACAGGCTGTGCACTGAAACCATGCAAAGCTCGTGCAGTCTGCTTGCGCTTCCGCAGGTAACGTCATGAACCTGGCTCCAGACTCCCTTGGGATTTTTCCAGACACGTTTTGTTATTTTATTTTTTTCTGCTGTAGACAGATGGCCTTGTGCAAAATTACCCTTCTGGATGAGTGTGTAAAGTGACATACTTTCATATAAAAAAACACGAAATTGGTCCAGAATATGCACTTTAAAGGTGACATATCCCTTTTCAACAAGTCAACACAGTTCCCTGTGACTTAATGAAATGTCTGTGACACGATTTGGTCAAAATGCCACAAGGATAAAGCCCCACAGCTCCCTTCTCACCTTGTCTAAACAGCCCTGTTCAAAATGGCTGGTCTGAGGAACAGCCTGTTCCTTTAAATGATAATGAGCCACTGCTTGCCACACCTCTCTCTTCCATTGGCCAATCAGGCAGCACTTTCCTTATGAATGTTCATTGGCAAAGGCAGTTTTCAAGTCATGAGTGGAGGTACTCAGATGAGGGGGTGGGATCATTCTAATAAGCTCCACTTGTGACATCGAAAGTGGAGCCAATTCTGAACAGCTTGTTGAAGCACATGTTTTCTGAAATAGGCAGCACAAAAGAAACTGACTGGGTGTCTTATTTCAGAGTTTGTTGGTTGGTAGGCTCTCTAGATACCCAAATATATATGCACGAGCACTGAAAATGTGAGTTTTTCATAAAAATTCTGGCATAAGCCATTTCAATTGCGAATTATTTCATTATAATATTTTTGTAGCCCTTGGACCTTCATAACATGATCATAAGCATTGTGGAAATCCTTCACAAAGCAAAGCTGAAGGATTCTTGAAGGGTTGATGTCAAGTCATGTTAGACATGAGATTTATATTGTATGACTTGTTATAAACATCTATGTTAAACTGGCATTTAATAGAGGAAGTACTGATTTCACCAAAGGAGCCATTTGAACTGGTTAATGGTGTCAAATTTAATGTCCATGTCCTAAATAGCTTTTAGCCTCCTGCTATTCCAACAGAATGTCTGGAACTCAGACAGGCTCAGAGCACATCTGCCAAGCATGTCTATCATGCAAGCAGTGTCTGTTGTGAGGTTTCACTGTAGGACAGGGTGTGAAGTTCATGTAATCTTGTAATATCAGGCCACTGTGACTATTAGGAATCCAGAGCTGCATTCTTGAGATATTTATAATTGGCAGGTATATCGCAGTTGCCATAGTAATTTTTACTCTTGATCCTCGAAATGGGTGGTTTTGAGGTCAAAGCAATAAGTGCGGTTCAGTCTCACAGAACAAAAGCCTTGCTAGTAGATCGGATTCTAATTATTCCTGATCACACTCATACTGCTATTACTGCAATAGGGTCATTAAAGCAAATGTGCATTACAGCAACTGTCTTTTTCAGAGCTAAATGAATGTGTCTGTGCAAGCTTCTCATGTTCAACCTTTTCGTAATTCAATAACGTCATTGAATGGATTTGATCTACTAGCCTGCTGCTAATGCATCAACATCGATAGTGAAACCAGGATACACTGAAAGCCCTTAATGGCATGTTTCATAAGAAATTAAAGTAGTCACTGGAGTACTATTAATTACTTTACATGGATACTTGAATAGATGTTCAGATCATTCACGTGAGCCCCCAAGTATTCAAATGCCCTATTTATGTGGAATACATAAACGCTAAAATATTGCCAACATAAAATCTTTTATTCAGCTTTTTATTGCACTATTTAAGGGGTTTGTTTGTGGTGTGGGGTGTATTAAAGATGAAGTGAGTAAACTAAATGATAGACTAGGCCTTTAGGATAGCTTGAACATATAATTTATTGCATATCAGTGCAACAAAAAGAGGCAAAAAAAAGTATCAAAAGCCATTCCAGATTTTGTTTCATTTAGTATGGTGAAACAGTGTTTGCTAATTTAGTATAATATTGGTTTGTTTGATTGAAATAATTGTGGTTTCACAAAACTAAAAAAAAAAATATATAGACACAATAACAACATGTTTCTTCAAATTAGATGTGTTGGGAAATATTTATATACAGTGGATATTAAAGGTCTGCACAGCCCTGTTAAAACTGCAGGTTTTCATCATGTACAAAATGAAACTAAGATTAATCATGTCATTAATGTGCACACCGCTGAACACATTGCTTAATCACAATTGCCTTATAATACAGCACTCAGTCTTTTTGGGTAAGAGTCTTTTGGGCAGCATGGTGGTGTAGTGGTTAGCACTGTCACCTCACAGCAAGAAGGCTCTGGGTTTGAGCCTAGTGGCCATTGGGGACCTTTCTGTGTGGAATTTGCATGTTCTCCCCATGTCTGCATGGGTTTACTCCGGGTGCTCTGGTTTCCCCCACAATCCAAAGACATGCAGTTAGGTTAACATGGGGCAGCCATGGCTTGAGGTTGGGTTGAAGCAAGGCACCTAACTCCCAACTGCTCCCCAGGTCCTATCACATAGCTGCCCACTCCTCTGGGTATGTGTGTGCGCATGTATGTTCACTACTTCAGATGGGTTAAATGCAGAGGACAAATTTCACTGTGCTTGAGTGTGCATGTGACAAATCAAGGCTTCTTCTTCTTCTTCTTCTTCTTCTTCTTCTTCTACCAACTTAGTACATCATGATTTAGCAATTTTATTCAATTCTTCCATTCTTTGCAGAAAATGCCCCAGATCTATCATATTGCAAGGTGATCTCCTGTGCACAGTCCTTTTCAAGTCATTCCACAGGTTTTTGACAGAATTTAGATCTGAGCTCTGACTGGGCCATTCCAAAACATTGATCATCTTCTGAAGCCATTCCTTTGCTGACTTGGATTTGTGCTTTGGATCATTATTGTGCTGGAAGGTGAACTGTTTCTTCATCTTCAGCTGTCTAACAGAGGAGTGCAGGTTTTGTGCCAAACTAGATTTGGTATTTGGAGCTATCCACGATTCCCTCTATTGTGGTCAGAGCCCTGGTCCAAGCTGAAGAGAAGCAGCCCCACAGCATGATCCTGCCACCACCATACTTCAGTTGACTCAAAATCCTATAGAAAGAGTTGATCTTTATTTAGGGTTAATCAGAATCACTTCATTGAGGACAGGTGTATGAGAATTACTTTTGAACATGTAGAAGGATAAAGCGGCTAGAGATAATGAGATGAGATGAGACATGAGTTTGAATGTGATTTGTATCCTCAAAAAGCACTGTAACTTTTTTTCATCAATGTTATTTTACAGGTAAAGGTTCACTATGAAGAATTTAGGGGGAACTTTTAGTGTAGTGGAAGTCTGAATCTCCAAAGTAGCCAAAATACACTTACACAAAAGGAGTTACCTGAAAGCACTTTTACTGCAACTGAGTGGTTGCAGAAACATACTGAATTCTTCCATGGACAACATGGTTGTTATAAACAATTTGTCCCAGTACAAGGTACCAGCAAACAATGATTCCTCTTTCTTCTTCTTCTTTGTATTCCTTTCTTCTTCTCCATCTTTCTTCTGGTGCTTCCTTCCAGATTCACACTGCCACTTGTAAAACATGAAATATAGAAGGTGCTCTCTAGAGGTTTGTCAGTTCTAGATTATTGTAGCGACACAACACGGCAATTCCATGGAAGTGGACCTGCACCCTACATTATGGGTTGGTCTGTTCTATTTCAAACTTAGCAGTGTGTGCCGTAGTCAATGGGAAGCCTGTACTGGGCAGCCAATCTGAAGTCTGTATTCAAACAAAGAAAGGTCCTTTCACAATGATAACAGTACCATACCTCTCCAGAACCTCCCCAAAACAAAATGGCAGCTCCTGTTAAAATCATTGTAAAAGGACCTTTCTTTGTTTGAACACAGCCTTCTCATTGGTTGCCCAATACAGGCTTCCTATTGGCCAAGACATACACTCTGCTAAGTTTGAAATAGAACAGACCAACTCGTAATTTCTGCCAAATGACACCTCACGCTTTTTAGACAATGGAGCACTTGCATGTGACGTCACAGCCGATCCAGATTGTGACAGACGCCATCTTGTCGGTCAAACGCCATATTTCCGCCTTCTACTTCTGGTTCTACTTCTGCTTTTACTTCTACCTTTTCTTCTGGAAAACCCTACTATATACAATTCTACTACAACGGCTGCGGCTACAAGCTCTCCCTACCTGTGCACGTTTTTTATGTTTTTTGTGTGTATTTTTGCGTGTTGTTCATCTGTACCGGACTTCAATATCCACTACAACCGTATGGACTTACTGGACATTGGTTTCCAGCAGAAAATGACGGTTTGTAGCGATTTCCATCACATGCACAACATTCCAGACGAGATAGCGAGACCAGCGGGGTCTCCGTGGATTGTTATCGGAAGCAAAGCGAAGGAGGCGGCGCCGGGAGCAGAAGCAAAAGCGAGGCTGCAGAGCCGGCCTGTTGACTAAGCTCAGAAAACAGCCACTCAAATCTCCACTGCTAAGCCTCTATCTCTCCAACGCCAGATCCATGGTAAACAAGACAGACGATTTGGAATTACAGCTGGAATTACCTCATTCTATTCTATAATCGGCTGGTCAGTGCTATACTCAATACTTAAGTGACTTACCTGTCCAATGAGGATTGTTATTTTCTTGTTTACAAGATGCCACATCTGAGTTGCTGACAAATCCTGAATTTCTGTAAAGATAACTGTCCAGAGATTTATAAGCACGCAGTGTTTCACCACTGAACAGCGAGGGAAAGTTAATGAGGTAATTATACACGTCCGGGTATTCCGCTGGCAGTTCAATATCCACTGACACGGTCGTGAAAACTCCGTCCGGTAAGCCATAAGGGTCACTAATCTGTAGATCGTTTATTTTAGACATATATCTAGTTATCTGTTCATTAGAAAAATGAGCCGTGTAGTCCGTCGGTTGAAATTGATCCATTCTGTACATGAGTGCAGCAGTATTCAGCTGTGTTTTTTACCGACAAGATGGCGGCTGTGTACTTTCCGGTCACGTGACTGCAAGATCTCTATAGCAAGTCTATGTTCAGTGCTTTAAGTGCTTTGACAATGATTACAATTAGTGAAGGAAAACATTATCGTAATTGTACACAAGATCCTCTAAATATTCTGACTCATAATTTTTTCCTTGGTACAACTAATGGAGCATAGTGACACAAAACCCCTTTGGTAGAGTATCATAAATTCAAGCTAAGTAATCCAACATAATTTCTTAGTGATCTTAGGAAAATATTTGCAGCAGGCTAACACACGTTAGTGTCACAGGCCTCTAAAAATATTGGCATGAGAAAGTTCTAACTTTCTAAACTGGCTAACAAGGATACATTCCACAGTTTGACCTGTTGATCCCGTAATACAGAGAGCCTGGCTCAAAGAAAATCATGGCCTCAGTGACCAAAATACAGAGAGCCTGGCTCAAAGAAAATCATGGCCTCAGTGACCAAAATCTAAATACATTTTGAAGCTCTACTGCATATTAAACAGTAATCTTGAGGTATAAAATAATCCTTCATTAGCACAAATGGAATAGAGTATTCATAAGTATGTTTGCATTAGTGTATAGTTACCTGTATCTCCAAATTGTAGGTACTGTGTTTTTGTCAGCTTAGAATAAGCCCTTTATATCTACATAGGGTGCGAGTCCACTTCAATGGAGCTGCCATGTTGTGCCTCTACAGTAACCCAGAACTGTCAAACCTCTAGAGGGTGCCTTCCATGTTTCACATTTTTACAAGCAGCAGCGTGAGTCTGGAAGGAAGCACCAGAAGAAAGATGAAAATCAAGAAAGGAAGATAAAGAAGAAGAAAGAAGAGGAATCAGTGTTTGCTGCTGCTGGCTAACAAGCCTGAGAGCCTAAATTTTGAAAATGTATGGCTCGTACTTATTAATTAGCACAATAAAAATCAAGGGAACATGAATGTAAGTATTGGAAGTATGCTAGAGGTACCTGACAGCCACCATACATTCTAATACACATTTTGAAACGAAGGGATCAGGGAGGGGTATTCAGTTGGTCGCAATAAACTGAATCCTACAAAGTGGGCCATGAAATAATGTTACCTGCTTCTTACTAAGTTAAAACAAAATAGAAAAGCACAATCTCCTTTATGGCATATCCTGTACAAAGTGTGTAAATGTAGCTTCAATTGAGTTGAAGTTGAGTTTGTAGGTTCTTAGGGAGGAAACCATGGCCTAATAGTTACAGAAGCAGCTTTGGGGCTAAAAGGCTGCCGGTTCGATTTCCTCGACTAGTAGGAATGGCTGAAGCAAGGCACCTTACCCCTGACTGCTCCCCAGGCTCCTCTGGGTATATTGTATATTGCTCTGGATAAGAGTAGCTGCTAAATGGCATTAATATAATATTCTTAACATATCTAGCGTGTATGGGCTTTATCAAAAAGACTGGTTTGGCAGTTACTTAGTGACATGAAATCAACTGTAGCTTTTGAATTGAATGAATTTATTTATTTCGGTCAACAACAACAACAGTTGTACAATACAAGCCAATTTAGTCACCACAAACACAACAGTTCTGTGGATGACCAGAAAGGGTTTAGGCTAAACAAAGCTTGACAAAATAACTTCCACAACACTACAATTTAGCTAACTATAAACATAATTCTTAAACATAAACTCTTTTCTGAGTATTTTAAAATACCTCTAAATACAATTACAGTACAATACATTTAGATATAAATAATTATGGGTCAAAAAGAAAAATTGTTGAAACAAAGTCATCAGCCCTAGACTTTCTTCTCATTTTTATAGGCTTACAGGATAGCTTTGCGAGTGTCAATATTAAAGGGGAACTGAAGTCATTTTTAAACTTGCTTAATTTCTGAATTAATGTGTTATTCAATTACGTTTTCAGTTTTATTAACCTTATATCGTGACTCGTATTGGCATATTATATTACACTTATCAGCCTTTTCAGTTTTTAACCATGTTGAATGTAGTTCGTATGGACCATGGCAGGTGTCGCTTATCCACGCGATCTTCACGACACTTGTGTGAGACTTCAAACGTGAAGTGTCAGTGCCGCCATTTTGAAAACTGTTTAAACAGTGTCCAGATTGCCATATCATTCCAATTTAGATTAATTTCGAGATTTGCCAGCTTCATCAGTGATGGAGTGTCAGTCTTGCACGCTGTGGCACGTGCACCTGAAGGCACACCTCGGGCTGTGCGCGCACTGAGTGGACTCCAGCACGCGCGGCGTGAACAAGGTGCACCTGAGCTCAATTAAGGGACTATTATAGGACTGTGCTGATGCATTTGCATCGTGAAGTATTACGATACGCATGACCAAGTCTTTCTACTGTTGTCTTGATTCCCTGTTTCACGATCCTTGTGCCTGTTTCTAGTTCTTGTCCTCCCTTAGCCTTTGACGTACTGTTTGTGCCTCGACCGACCCTTTTGCCTGTATTCTTCTTTTTGATCTAGCCTGCCATTTTGTACTGCTTGCCTGTGTATATACTGTCTCACTGTATATATATTCTGCACTTTATTAAACTGTATACTTCAGCACATACAACCCCAGTTCCAAAAAAGTTGGGACAAAGTACAAATTGTAAATAAAAACGGAATGCAATAATTTACAAATCTCAAAAACTGATATTGTATTCACAATAGAACATAGACAACATATCAAATGTCAAAAGTGAGACATTTTGAAATTTCATGCCAAATATTGGCTCATTTGAAACTTCATGACAGCAACACATCTCAAAAAAGTTGGGACGGGGCAATAAGAGGCTGGAAAAGTTAAAGGTACAAAAAAGGAACAGCTGGAGGACCAAATTGCAACTCATTAGGTCAGTTGGCAATAGGTCATTGTGGCAGCGGGGGCGTGGTCAAGCGCCGGTCTGCGACAGGAGGGCGGAGTCAGGGAAGGTAAGTGGCAGAATCACTACACCTGACAGCAATTAACCTGTGTTTGTGTGTGTCTTCCCAGTGACCGCGCCCTATTTAAGGAGGGAGAGCGACAGCAGAGGGGCGCTTCCCGGACCCCGACGCCGAGTGTGTGTGTGTCTGTAAACTTTAAACCATAGTTGTTAGACTGAAAAGTGTCTAACCTAAGGGTCCACCAGCGCTCCTATCGCGGGCCCGTCTCCCCTCACCGTCACCAAGATGGGCCCGCAGGACGACCCTGAGGCGTTCATCATGCTCTTCGAGCAAGTCGCAGAAGCCTCAGGGTGGCCGATGGAGCAGCGCGCGGTGCGCCTCCTCCCCCTGCTAACGGGAGAGGCACAGCTGGCCGTGCTACAGCTCCCCGCTGACCGCCGGCTGGCCTACGCAGACCTCCACTGGGCCGTCCTCCAGCGCGTGGGGTGCACCCCAGAACAGCAGCGCCAGCGCTTCCGCGCGTTGCGCTTGGAGGAAGTCGGCCGGCCGTTCGCGTTTGGCCAGCAGCTCCGGGACGCCTGCTGGCGGTGGTTGAGGGCCAACAACAGCGACGCCGAGGGAATCATCAACCAGGTGGTGCTGGAACAATTCATCGCTCACTTGCCAGCAGGAACTGCGGAGTGGGTACAGTGCCACCACCCGGTATCACTGGATCAGGCAGTCGAGCTGGCGGAGGACCATTTGGCGGCTGTCCCGGTGGCAGGACAGCAGATGGCATCTTCTCTTCTCTTCTCTCTCTCTCTCTCCCCCTCCTCCTGTGTCCCGTCCTCGTCCCATTCCCCCACCGCGGAGGCGGGGGCCGGCACCACCCCAGCCGGCCCGCCGCACCCGCGGTGCCCTCCTGTTTCTCCCTTCTGTGTCTGTCTCTCCCCCACCCTCAGGTGAGTGAGCCCCAGAACACCGGTGCAGAGGGAAAGCCCGGGCCGGTTTGCTGGTGCTGCGGGGAGCCGGGCCACCTTCAATAGCAGTGCACAGCGATGGAAGTGGGCGCGGTGGTTCAGATCCCTGACGCACCAGAGGCCGCCCTCAATCGGGCCAGAGCGTCTCGCATACCGGTGAGTATCCAAGGGGATACATATCAGGCATTGGTGGATTCTGGCTGTAATCAGACCTCAATTCACCAAAGCCTGGTACAAAACAATGCATTGGGGGGAGCACAGGGGGTGAAGGTGTTGTGTGTGCATGGGGACGTTCACAGCTACCCTATGGTGTCGGTCCACATTTTTTTCAGAGGGGAAAAAGTTATAGTGAAGGCGGCGGTTAATCCTCGCCTTACCCACTCTTTAATTTTGGGGACTGATTGGCCGGGGTTTCGGGATTTAATGACGCACTTAGTCAAGAGTGGGTCCTGCCATTTAACGGGGGGAGGTCCCGGGGTTGCTTTGGCAGGAGCAGCTGTCGCAGAGCCATCTACGTCATCTCTGCATCAGAGTGAGGAGCCGCCGGCCCCTCCTCTCTCTCTTGGGGAAGCCCTCGCAGATTTCCCATTAGAGCAATTGCGAGACGAGACTCTGCGACATGCGTTTGACCAAGTGAGAGTAATCGATGGTCAAACGCTCCAGCCGAACGCCACGCCGCCCTTCCCCTACTTCGCGATTATGAAGGATAGGTTATACCGAGTGACACAGGACACTCAAACTAAAGAGCGAGTCACGCAGCTTTTAATTCTGAAGAGCCGCTGGGAAATGGTATTCCAGGCGGCTCACTTTAATCCCATGGCTGGACACTTAGGGCAGGATAAGACACTAGCCCGAATAATGGCCCGATTCTATTGGCCAGGGGTTCGCGGCGATGTTCGTAGGTAGTGTATGGCGTGCCGCGAATGCCAGTTAGTAAATCCAGCGGCCATTCCAAAAGCGCCTTTGCACCCTCTTCCATTGATCGAGACCCCGTTTGAGAGAATTGGGATGGATCTCGTCGGGCCATTAGATCGGTCAGCACGGGGGTACCGCTTTATATTAGTTCTGGTGGACTATGCAATGCGATACCTGGAAGCAGTGCCTCTGCGCAATATCTCAGCACGCAGTATTGCAGAGGCACTCTTCCGCGTCATCTCCCGAGTTGGAATCCTGAAAGAGATTCTGACTGATCAAGGCACTACATTTATGTCATGGACACTGCGCGAACTGTATGGGTTATTGGGGATTAAGCCAATCCGCACCAGTGTGTATCGCCCACAAACGGACGGTTTAGTGGAACGGTTCAATCGCACCTTCAAAAATATCATTAAAAAATTTGTAAGTGAGGACGCACGTAATTGGGATAAGTGGCTCGAGCCCTTGTTGTTCTCAGTGCGAGAGGTTCCCCAAGCCTCCACGGGGTTCTCCCCGTTTGAATTATTATATGGGTGTAAGCCGCACGGCATCCTAGACGTGCTGCGGAAAAACTGGGAGGAGGGACCTTCACAAAGCAAGAATGAAATTCAATACGTTATGGACCTGCGCGCAAAACTCCACATGCTCACCCACCTAACCCAGGAGAATTTGTCGCAGGCCCAGGAACGGCAAGCCCGCCTGTACAACAAGAGTACGCGCCTTAGGGAGTTCACACAGGGAGATAAAGTACTCATACTGTTGCCCACTTCGAGCTCCAAATTGATTGCCAAGTGGCAAGGACCCTTTGAGGTCACATGGTGAGTCGGGGACGTTGACTACGAGGTGAGGCGAACGGACAGGGGTGGGGCGCTACAAATTTACCACCTCAATCTGCTTAAACTCTGGAAGGAGGAGGTCCCCTTGGCATGGCGTTGGCGTGGCGTTGGTGTCGGTGGTTCCGGAGAAGGCGGAGCTGGGGCCGGAGGTTCAAAAAGGGGCATTGACATCACGTACCCCTCCGGTCCCCTGTGGAGACCACCTCTCCCTGACCCAGCTCACGGAGGTCGCCCAGTTGCAGACCGAGTTTTCGGATGTGTTCTCGCCCCTGCCCGGTCGCACTAACCTCATAGAGCACCACATAGAGATGCCCCCGGGTTAGTAGTGCGTAGCCGCCCTTACAGACGACTCGAACACAAAAAAAAGGTGGTTCGGGAAGAACTTGAGACCATGCTCGAAATGGGCATCGTCGAGCAGTCCCACAGTGACTGGAGCAGCCCGGTGGTCTTGGTACCCAAGGCCGACGGGTCGGTCCGGTTCTGTGTGGACTACAGAAAAGTCAATGCGGTGTCTAAATTCGATGCGTACCCAATGCCTTGTATTGATGAGTTGCTCAGTCGACTCAGCACTGCTCGCTTTTATTCGACACTGGATTTGACGAAGGGATATTGGCAGATCCCCTTGACTCCCCTATCCCGAGAAAAAATGGCCTTTTCCACACCGTTTGGTTTACACCAATTCGTCACCCTTCCGTTTGGGCTGTTTGGGGCGCCCGCTACATTTCAGCGGCTGATGGACAGAGTCCTCCGCCCCCACGCCACATATGCGGCTGCTTATCTAGACGATATCATCATCTATAGTAATGACTGGCCGAGGCACCTTGAACATCTGAGGGCCATCCTTAGGTCGCTGAGGCGAGCGGGGCTCACAGCCAACCCAAAGAAGTGTGCGATTGGGCAGGTGGAAGTACGGTATCTGGGCTTCCACTTGGGCAACGGGCAGGTGTGTCCCCAAATTAATAAGACGGCAGCGATTGCGGCCTGCCCGAGGCCCAAGACCAAAAAGGGGGTGAGACAGTTCCTGGAGCTGGCTGGCTATTACCATAGGTTTGTACCTAATTATTCGGACGTCACCAGCCCGCTGACTGACCTCACTAAAAAGGGGGCCCCAGATCCGGTCAAGTGGACGGAGCAATGCCAGCGGGCTTTTTCCGAGGTAAAGGTTGCACTGTGTGGGGGGCCACTTTTACACTCCCCTGACTTTTCTCTCCCCTTTGTGTTGCAGACCGATGCGTTGGACAGAGGGCTGGGGGCAGTTTTGTCCCAGGAGGTGGAGGGGGAGGACCGCCCCATCCTCTACATCAGTAGGAAGCTCTCAGTGTGTGAGGGGTGCTACAGCACCATTGAAAAGGAGTGTCTGGCGATCAAGTGGGCGGGCCTCGCCCTCCGTTACTACCTGCTGGGGCGCCCTTTCACCCTCTGTTCGGACCACGCGCCCCTCCAGTGGCTCCACCACATGAAAGATGCCAACGCGCGGATCACCCGTTGGTGTCTGGCACTCCAATCCTTCAATTTTAAGGTGGTCCACAGGCTGGGGGTGCAGATGGTCGTGGCGGACCTCCTCTCCCGGCAAGGGGGGGGGAGTCGGCTGCGGGCCGGACGGCCGCCGGGCCTGAGTCGGGCGGTGGGGGTATGTGGCAGCGGGGGCGTGATCAAGCGCCGGTCTGCAACAGGAGGGCGGAGTCAGGGAAGGTAAGTGGCAGAATCACTACACCTGATGGCAATTAACCTGTGTTTGTGTGTGTCTTCCCAGTGACCGTGCCCTATTTAAGGAGGGAGAGCGAGAGCACAGGGGCGCTTCCCGGAACCAGACGCCGAGTGTGTGTGTGTGTCTGTAAACTTTAAACCATAGTTGTTAGACTGAAAAGTGTGACAATAAAACAGTGTATCAACCTGATCTCTGTCCTGCCATCCTCTGTGCTCCACTCAGACCTATCGAACTGCTACAGTCATTAACATGACTGGGTATAAAAAGAGCATCTTGGAGTGGCAGCGGCTCTCAGAAGTAAAGATGGGAAGAGGATCACCAATCCCCCTAATTCTGCGCCAACAAATAGTGGAACAATATCAGAAAGGAGTTCGACAGTTTAAAATTGCAAAGAGTTTGAACATATCATCATCTACGGTGCATAATATCATCAAAAGATTCAGAGAATCTGGAAGAATCTCTGTGCATAAGGGTCAAGGCCGGAAAACCATACTGGGTGCCCGTGATCTTCGGGCCCTTAGACGGCACTGCATCACATACAGGCATGCTTCTGTATTGGAAATCACAAAATGGGCTCAGGAATATTTCCAGAGAACATTATCTGTGAACACAATTCACCGTGCCATCTGCTGTTGCCAGCTAAAACTCTATAGTTCAGAGAAGAGGCCATATGTAAACATGATCCATAAGTGCAGACGTCTTCTCTGGGCCAAGGCTCATTTAAAATGGACTGTGGCAAAGTGGAAAACTGTTCTGTGGTTAGACGAATCAAAATTTGACGTTCTTTATGGAAATCAGGGACGCCGTGTCATTCGGACTAAAGAGGAGAAGGATGACCCAAGTTATCATCAGCGCTCAGTTCAGAAGCCTGCATCTCTGATGGTATGGGGTTGCATTAGTGCATGTGGCATGGGCAGCTTACACATCTGGAAAGACACCATCAATGCTGAAAGGTATATCCAGGTTCTAGAGCAACATATGCTCCCATCCAGATGATGTCTCTTTCAGGGAAGACCTTGCATTTTCCAACATGACAATGCCAAACCACATACTGCATCAATTACAGCATCATGGCTGCATAGAAGAAGGGTCCGGGTACTGAACTGGCCAGCCTGCAGTCCAGATCTTTCACCCATAGAAAACATTTGGCGCATCATAAAATGGAAGATACGACAAAAAAGACCTAAGACAGTTGAGCAACTAGAATCCTACATTAGACAAGAATGGGTTAACATTCCTATCCCTAAACTTGAGCAACTTGTCTCCTCAGTCCCCAGATGTTTACAGACTGTTGTAAAGAGAAAAAGGGATGTCTCACAGTGGTAAACATGGCCTTGTCCCAACTTTTTTGAGATGTGTTGTTGCCATGAAATTTAAAATCATCTAATTTTTCTCTTTAAATGATACATTTTCTCAGTTTAAACATTTGATATGTCATCTATGTTCTATTCTGAATAAAATATGGAATTTTGAAACTTCCACATCATTGCATTCCGTTTTTATTTACAATTTGTACTTTGTCCCAGCTTTTTTGGAATTGGGGTTGTACATCCGCCTCCCTCGCGTACGTGACATGGAGATTATTCCATACGACTTCGAACCAATGTGGAGTAGAGAAGAGTTGGAAAGATGACAGAATAAGGACAAGTGTGTCGTGCTGGTATTTACGTCATTACTGTCGCACAATTAAAATGTGCCAGATCAGGCGGCTGGTGGGTTTTCAAAATAATAAATACATGCGTGTATTTTTGTGATAAATACATATTATACAGAGAATATTTCCCACGTAATCCTCACTAAGGTTTTGGACAGCAGTACAAAATGGCGTCCCCTCTATATAGTGCCCTATATAGTGAGTAGGGAGCGATTTTTGACACAGGGAAAACTTCCGGCTTGATTATGTCAGTATTCGAAGGAGGGCCCGCTTTTGAAAACTTTTGCAGATGTTGGTCACTTTGATTTCTGCTGTATGTTTTACTTCCGTCCTACGAAGTCTCGCACAGGTCTCAGCAAATCTCGTTTACGGCCATTGCTTTGGCATATGGATTGAGATATTACATAGCATATTTCAAACACTCATAACTTGCTATAGTAGTGACAAAATAGCTGTCAGAAATGCATTCCTACATTTTATAAAATCAGATAAATAGAATTTTGATGATAAAAAATTTGCCTTCAGTTCCCCTTTAAGTCTGCAACCGTGGTTAAAAGGAAAACCTAAAGCATGCTAATGCTAAGTAAAATATTTTGTTGTATCCAAACCAGGAGCTTTGTTCGCTAGAAAGTTAGCTTTCACATGCATCATATTGCCCAATCAAAAGTTATAGTAGGCTTGCTAACAATAGGCTCTACTCTAGCATGTTATGATAGTATAATTTAAACCAGATGCCATATTAGCTAGAAAGCTGGTTAGCATAATCTATATGATGAATTTGTATAATAAAGACTGCAATTAGCTGATCAAATTTAATGTGTCGCTATGTAAAGTCAGGATATTATTTCATCGTCCATGGAGGCCATCTTCTTCTCTCCTCTCACTTTGTGGATTGATACACACCAGGCTTTTGTACTTCCCCTCTAAATGGCACCATTAGCGTCTGATTCGAGCTGAGACATTCTCTCAGTCTGTCCGACAAAGAGACATTTGATTTCCAGCGCATAAATCCTCTAGCTATCGATTTCTGCTTTTCATTAGGTGAGAGACGACACAGGGACAGGACCAGATTGCTCATGAGCCAGACATCTTCATCAAACAGGAATTGAAGCCGGGATAAAAGGAAGCAGCTTTATGGGCTAAAATACTAGCATAGTTACAGCACAAAAGCTTTCTGCTAACAATAAGCAGCTACACAATGAATGTCAAATGTGTGCTATGAAAGCACTACTATTGTTTGTTGATCTTCTACTTCATGAAAAGTCAAATTTACACAATTTTGCATAAACAATTTTGCATAGGAGCTATAAGGCTAATTTAGTTAACAAGTCATAGTAGTTTTCTTTACATGAAATCATTTAGATACATACCCAATAAATGAATGAATGACCCTGATTTCTGTTTACAGTTAAAAAAAAATTGAAGTAGTGGTGGAAAAATCATAAATTTGTTATCTAGCCCACCAGGCAAGTAAAAGCTCCAATGCACTGTCCAGAAAACTCTCTTAAAAAGTGGTAACTAATGGGATGTTAGAACATGTAGTGAATTATTTAGCTAGTTGGTTCAGACAACTAACCAATTTGCATGGGTTCAGACAAAAGGAAACATGATAAATGACCATTGTGGCACTAGCAACTGTGGCGTGGAACACAGACACATACAACCCAGGGTCATGTGGAACAATAAGTGCCCCTTAAATTATTAGAAAAAGGCAGGGGAAGTGCAAAGGGTGAGAGTGGTGCAATTAATGCAGGTGCGGGAGGGCCAGAGCTGGTCTAATGCAGGGTTGCAGACGGGGGCTAGTTGTGTCTGGGTCTTTCATCAACATACCATTGGAAGAGGGAGCAGAGGTGATTGCTGGCAAGAGTGCTGTGATCTTGGTTGTCATCATCGTTGTTGTTGTGTTGATAAAGTGGCCTACGTGGAGAAAGGAGGGGAGAATCAGTCAACATGCAAGAAGAGAAATCAACTGACCTCTGTTTGTGGCGGTGCCTTTTTATACTCCCATGGCTGCTCGAGGAGGGGAGATTTGAGGCACCATTTAAGATGCTCCAGCCGTGTGCAATCAGTAGGCCCCACCCTGTGGCCATGCCGCTTTTGGCTGTCCAAAACAATGGTACTGAAGTGCTGCTGTTTTTTCAGCACCACGGAACTGGTGGAGTGAGGAATGACTCACGTTGCTTGGGTGGCGGCTTCTTTGGGCCGCCGTCACACCAGATAGCACATTGTGTATTTTGCCAAAACGTGCGCAAATTGCTGGCCATCATTTTCAGATATTAGCTGTAGCATTGTGTCTGTAGTGTTCTGTTACATTGCATGTCGAAGGTATTATTCTCAACTGCCTAACATCTTTAATTTCTCTTGATATATTTACCTTTGAGGTGACTGCATGTTTGGCTAGCATGAGAGTCATACAATGGCTTTGTTTGTGATTTGTCTGAAATAAATCCAAATAAACTGAAATACAGCTTCACTTCAGTTAAAGTCGAAAAGTACAAGAAAGTTATTCGATAACTATATAAATACCACTTTTACCAAGAAACATGAAAAAACAGCTAACAGCTTCATTCTTAATCTCTCAAATGATAGCTAACATGAAGCAAACTACAGTGTCTTGCAAAACTATTCATCCCCCTTGGTGTTTGTCCTGTTTTGTCATATTACAAGCTGGAATTAAAATGAATTTTAGGGGGATTAGCACCATTTGATTTATACAACATACCTACAACTTTAAATTGTGCAATTTTTTATTTATTTATTTTTTTATTGTGACACAAACAATCATTAAGATAAAAAAACAGAAATCTGGAATATGCATAAATATTCACTCCCTTTCAAATGAAACCCCTAAATAAGAGCTGGTCCAAGCAATTAACTTCATTATTGACATAATTAGATGATTAAAGTGCATATTCTGGACCAATTTCATTTTTTTATATGAAAGTATAAAACACACTCATCCAGAAGGGTAATTTTGCACAAAGCCATCTGTCTACAGCAGAAAAAAATAAAATAACAAAACGCATCTGGAAAAGTCCCAAGGGAGTCTGGAGCAAGATTCGTGACGTCACCTGCGGAAGCGCCAGCAGGCTGCGCGAGCTTTGCACAGTTTCAGTGCACAGCCTGTGTAGACCAAGCGCTCCTATTTCTCTCTCATTGTCCGGTCTTTTGGAAAACGATAAGTACTAATCCCATCAAGATCGGTGTTGCTACACCCTCCTATGATACATTTGTTAACCATTTTAATAATTACGTGATAATGTTGAAGAAATTTGCAGAAAACCACCAGGTCGTTTTCTCATAAACAAACCAGCACTGATGTAGGACTCAGAGGGAGGCGTCCCGCAGATGACGTCACGAAAACCAATGTTTCCCGGGAAATTCAAATGCAAAGTTTTTTCAGAGGCGGACCAGTTCGCCTCAAATGGCTTGATTTCAACTGAATTTTTCTGGTATTGCGCAAGGTAAAAAAATTGCAGAGAATGCAGAATGTTACAGACATTTGATCAAAGTTTAATATAAAATAGGAGAATTACATTGATCTTGCTCCTGAATTTACCTGTGATATGCCCTTTAAGAGCCACCTGTGTGCAATTAAAGTGTCACATGATCGGATACATGATGTCTGTATAAATCAACCTGTTCTGGAAGGACCCTGACTTTGGAGCATAACGAATTAAGTGACATGAGAACCAAGGAGCACTCCAAACAGGTCAGAGACAAAGTTGTGAAGAAGTATGGATCAGGGTTGGGTTATAAAGAAATATCCCAAACTTTGAATATCCCACAGAGCACCATTAAATCCATTATAGCAAAATGGAAAGAATATGTCATCACTACAAACCTAACAAGAGAAGGCCACCCACCAAAACTCACAGACCAGGCAAGGAGGGTATTAATCAGAGATGCAACAAAGACACCAATGATAACACCGAAGGAGCTGCAATGATCCACAGTGGACATGGGAACATCTGTCCATAGGACCACTTTTAGCCATACACTCCATGTATGCTTTATGGAAGAGGGGCCAGAAAATGCCATGACTGAAAGAAAAAATAAGAAAACATTTTTGGAATTTGCCCAACAGCATGTGGCAGACTCCCTAAACACATGGAAGAGGATTCTCTGGTCAGATGAGACTAGAATTGAGCTTTTTGGCCATCATGGGAAACGCCATGTGTGGCACAAACCCAACACTTCTCATCACCCTGAGAACACCATTCCTCCAGTGAAGCATGGTGGTGGCAGCATCATGCTGTGGGGATGTTTTTCATCTGCAGGGACAGGAAAGCTGGTCAGGTCTAAAGGAAAGATGGATGGCACTAAATACAGGGCAATTCTGGAGGAAAACATGTTTGAGTTGGCCAGAGGTTTGAGACTGGGACGAAGGTTCACATTCCAGCAGGACAATGACCCTAAACATACTGCTAAAGCTACATTGGAATGGTTTAAAGAGAAACATTTACAAGTCTTGGAATGGCCAAGTCGAAGCCCAGACCTCAATCCAATTGAGAATCTGTGGCATAACTTGAAGATTGCTGTACACCAACACAACCCATCTAACTTGAAGGAGTTGGAGCAGGTTTGCCTTGAGGAATGAGCAAAAATCCCAGTAGCTAGATGTACGAAGCTAATAGAGACATACCCCAAGAGACTTGCAGCTGTCATTGAAGCTAAAGGTGGATCTACAAAATATTGACTTGGAGTGTGTGAATACCTATGCACACTCCAGATTTCTGTTATTCAGCTTAATTATTTTTTGTATCACAATTTAAAATAGATAGATAGATAGATAGATAGATAGATAGATAGATAGATAGATAGATAGATAGATAGATAGATAGATAGCACCTTTAAAGTGGTAGGCATATTGTGTAATTAAAATGGCGCTAACCCTCCAAAAATCCATTTTAATTCCAACTTGTAATGTGACAAAACAGGGCAAACACCAAGGGGTTTTTTGCAAGGCACTGTACAACAGCCCATTATTTGATGTTGTACCTCATAAAATTTATTGATTTTTCAAAATAAATGTATTTCAGTTTTGATTATTGCAACACATTTCAAAAAAGTTTGTATGGTGAAGCACTGACCACTTTGTAATGTTGCCATTCATTCTCACACACTTTAATGATGTTTAAAGTGAGACTGCCTTTCCATTTCATAAAATCAGTGACATTTAGTTCCCTCTGAAATTTGGTTATTGTGATAAATGTTTATTTCTGTAATATCTCACAAAATAGCAGGCCATTCTGTGGCTGGGAAGTTATTTAATTTGAGGGCATTCCCAAGGAAATAATGTGCATGAAATCACTCGCTTTTTGCAGTCAAGCAGACAGAGGAAGTGCGCATGCACAGGTTTACCTTTGACCGTGCACTGACAGTTACATCATTCTGTTGCTAAACCAACAGCTGATCACACTGAAGTGCTTACTGACCGCCGATATTTATCAGTTTGGTCCTGTGTTTCCTTTGCAACATAACGTCTTTTCTTCTTACTTTTTGTTACTTTTGTCAGTCTTTCACATTTCATTTGCACACTCACATCCTCCATTTTTCTCTCCTCTTTCAAATTTGTATCTCACAATGCCTTGCGCGAATGGGGAAAGCCCACCACGTGATGCATGACGTACAGTGCCTTGAAAAAGCATTCATACCCCTTGAAATTTTTCACATTTTTCCACCTTACAACCACGAACTTAAAAGTTTTTTATTGAGATTTTATGTGATAGACCAACACAGAGTAGCACATAATTGTGAAGTGAAACGAAAATGATAAATGGTCTTCAAAATTTTAAACAAATAAAAATCTGAAAAATGTGATGTGCATTAGTATTCAGCCCCCCTGCGTCAATACTTTGTAGAGCCACCTTTTGCTGCAATTACAGCTGCAAGTCTTTTGTGGTATGTCTCTACCAGCTTTGCACATCTAGACACTGAAATTTTTGCCCATTCTTCTTTACAAAATAGCTCAAGCTCAGCCAGATTGGATGGAGAGCATCTGTGAACAGCAATTTTCAAGTCTTGCCACAGATGCTCAATGGGATTTAGGTCTGGACTTTGACTGGGCCATTCTAACACATGAATATTCTTTGATCTAAACCATTCCATTGTAGCTCTGGCTGTATGTTTAGGGTCGTAGTCTTGCTGGAAGGTGAATCTCCTTCCCAGTCTCAAGTCTTTTGCAGCCTCCAACAGGTTTTCTTCCAGGATTGCCCTGTATTTAGCTCCATCCATCTTCTCATCAACTCTGACCAGCTTCCCTGTCCCTGCTGAAGAAAAGCATCCCCATAGCATGATGCTGCCACCACCATGTTTCACAGTGGGGATGGTGTGTGCAGGGTGATGAGCAGTGTTAGTTTTCCGCCACACATAGCGCTTTGCATTTAGGCCAAAATGTTCAACTTTGGTTTCATCTGACCAAAGCACCTTCTTCCACATGTTTGCTGTGTCCCCTACATGGCTCCTAGCAAACTGCAAATGGGACTTCTTATGCCTGTCTTTCAACAATGGCTTTCTTCTTGCCACTCTTCCAAAAAGGCCAGATTTGTGGAGTGTATGACTTATAGTTGTCCTGTGCACAGATTCTCCCACCTGAGCTGTGGATTTCTGCAGCTCCTCCAGAGTGATCATGGGTCTCTTGGCTGCTTCTCTGACCAGTGCTCTCCTTGCTCGCTCTGTCAGTTTAGGTGAACAGCCATGTCTTGGTAGGTTTGCAGTTGTGCCATACTTTTTCCATTTTTGAATGATGGATTGAACAGTGCTTCTTGAGATGTTCAGAGCTTGGGATATTTTTTTTAACCTAACCCTGCTTTAAACTTCTCCAGAACTTTATCCCTGACCTGTCTGGTGAGTTATTTGGTCTTCATGATGCTGTTTGTTCTTCAGTGTTCTCTAACAAACCACTGAGGCCTTCACAGAACAAGTGTATTTATGCTGAGAGTAAATTACACACAGTAGGACTCCATTAACTGATTAGATGACTTCTGAAGGCAATTGATTGCACTGGATTGTATTTAGAGGTATCAGAGTACAGGGGGCTGAATACTAATGCACACCACATTTTTCAGATTTTTATTTGTTTAAAATTTTGAAGACCATTTATCATTTTCATTTCACTTCACAATTATGTGCTACTCTGTGTTGGTCTATCACATAAAATCTCAATAAAAAACTTTTAAGTTCGTGGTTGTAAGGTGGAAAAATGTGAAAAAGTTCAAGGGGTATGAATAGTTTTTCAAGGCACTGTAGTGTCTTGAATTGGGTCATGGTGAAGCAGGAAAAAATAGTGGAGAATTTAGGGCCACATGGCCCTAAATTAATTAATTGTTCCATTAAAAAACGCGAATAAAATTGGAAGTCTGTGATTCGAATTCAGTAGCTTTCGGTTCATTCAACAAAAATAATTCGGTGTCAGGGAAAATTCTTTTTATGACCTACACTTGGGACGGCACGGTGGTGTAGTGGTTAGCGCTGTCGCCTCACAGCAAGAAGGTCTAGGTTCGAGCCCCGTGGCTGGCGAGGGCCTTTCTGTGCAGAGTTTGCATGTTCTCCCTGTGTTTGCGTGGGTTTCCTCTGGGTGCTCCGGTTTCCCCCACAGTTCAAAGACCTGCAGGTTAGGTTAACTGGTGACTCAAAATTGACCGTAGGTGTCAATGATGGATTGAACAGTGCTTCTTGAGATGTTTAGAGCTTGGGATATTTTTTTATAACCTAACCACTGCGGAGTCTCCAGGCCAAATCCAGCAGGCTCAAGAACAGTTTCTTTCACCAGGCAGTCAGGAGGCTCAACTCCCTCCCTGTTCTGCCCCTCCTCCCCCCTCTGCCCCCTGCCACAGATTCTGCTCGCACACCCCCCTTCAGCATGACATGTCATCCTCACAGTCCCCCCCCAACACACACACACACACACACACACATCTCATCATTCATTAACACACTGAACTCAGGGACCGCACATCTCACTTTACCTCGCTCATTTGCACTATTCTGCACTACCTCATCTTAACAGCTGCTAGTTTGTTTATACTGCTTATTTCATGTTTCATGTTTACCTGCTATATCTCAAGTGCCCTTGACTGTTTGGTTATTTGTACCAATTTATGTGTGTGTGTGTGTGTGTGTGTGTGTGTGTGTGTGTGTGTATATGAGTGTTTAGTCTATGTCTAGTTCATATCTAGAGTGTTTATATTGTCTGTTTGAGTGTTGTAGTTCTTATCTAGTGTTTACACTGTTTATATTGTCTGAGTGTTTAGTCTATGTCTTGTTTTATCTAGTGTTTATACTGTTTATTTATACTGTTTATATTGTTTGTCTGAGTGTTTAGTCTATGTCTAGTTCCTATCTAGAGTGTTTATACTGGTTATATTGTTGTTTGTTTTTTTCAATTATTCTATTTTTATTTATTGCATTGCCTGTTTGCACCGTGGGTCAGAGAGGACTGAAATTTCATTTGTGCTGTATGTCGAGCATGTATAGCATATTTGACAATAAAGTTGACTTGACTTGACTTGAATGTGAGTGTGAATGGTTGTCTGTGTCTATGTGTCACCCCTGTGATGACCTGGCGATTTGTCCAGGATGTACCCTGCCTTTCGCCCGTAGTCAGCTGGGATAGGCTCCAGCTTGCCTGCGGCCCTGTAGAACAGGATAAAGCGGCTAGATATAATGAGATGAGATGAGACCTACACTTGAAAAATCTGAAAGACAGTCTACCTTTAAGGACTGAAAACACCAAGTGATGAAGCGTTTCAGATGTTATTTTGTCCCATTTTTCTTTCAAACAGGTCTTAAGGTGTGCAACAGTATGGGATCATTATTTTCATGTTTTTCATTTTAAAATTCTCCACACATTCTCTATTGGGGACAGAGGGGAAAGACACCCTCTTCTTCCACAGCCATGCCTTTTTAATGTGTGCAGAATGTAGTTTTGCATTGTCTTGTTGAAATTTCCCCGGAAAAGATGTCATCTTGAAGGCAGGATATGTTGCTCCAAAATCTCAGTGTACTTTTCTGAATTAATGCTGCCATAACAGAAGTGTAAGCTGCCTTTGCCCAGGGCACTGACACAACCCCATACCATGACAAACCATGGCTTTTGGACTTGTTGCTAGTAACAGTCTGGATGGTCCTTTTTGTCTTTTGTCTGGAGCACACAGCATCCATTTCTTACAAAAAAGACCTGGAATACTGATTCTTCTGACTACAATACACATTTCCACTGTATGATGGTCCATCCCAGATGCCTCCAAGCCCAGAAAAGTCAACAGAGCTTCTGAACATAAGGCTTCCTTTTTTAACTTTAACAGTTTTAACTGGCATTTGTGGATATAACTCTGTATTGTAGCACTTGACAAAGGTTTCCTAAAGTAATCCCGAGCCCAAGTGGTTATATCAGCTATAGATGAATGATGGTTCTTGATGCAGTACTGTCTGAGGGATTAGGGATCACGGGTGTTCAGCTTAGGCTTGTGTCCTTGCCCTTTATGCACCGAAATTCCTCCAGATTCCTTGAATCGTTGAATGATGTTATGCACCACATAGGGTGAAATATCCAAATCCCTTCTTATCTTTCTTTGAGGAACATTGTTGTTAAATGTTTCAATAATTTTCTCATGTATTTGTTAACAAACTGGAGATCCTCAGCCCATTTTTGCCTTTCCTGGATACTGATTTTGTCCCAAATCATGATTACAATCACCTGTTGACATCACCTGTTTCAAATCACATCATTATTTAATTGTTTTACCTCATTACTAGCCCTAAATTGCTCTGTGCCAACTTTTTTTGGAATGTGTTGCAGGCTTGAAATGCAGGAATGGATCTCTATTAACAAATGAAATGAAGTTGACCAGACAAAACGTGAAATATCTTGGGTTTATGCTGTCTGCAATAAAATACAAGATAAAGTAAATTTAGAAATCAATGCTTTCTTTTTTTTATTTGTGTTTTCCGTACTGACCCAACTTTTTCTCTTTTGGGGTTGTATACTGTCCTATACTGTAGGTTTACTAACAAAAAGCCAACAAAAGAGTAATGCTGCATTTAAAAAAACTGCTTGATGCTAAAAATGAAGGATTTTGTTTATGAACTTTTATTTTTATGTAAAAAAATAAATATTTTACACTGAAAATGAGAAAAATGTTTAAAAAATTTATAATCAAACAAAAATTACATTTAGCAAAATTTTATAACAAATATTGAAATGTACCACATTTAGGCTTTACGATTTTAAAGATTAAGTACAAAAGTTTGACATCAGATCCACCACTTCCAGCTGATTTCAAACAAACAAACAAACAAACAAACAAACAAACAAACAAACAAATGTGATAGACATGATATCGAAGAAAAGCATATTGCAACATAATTTATCATGCTATCAGTCTTATATTTTCATAGTGTTCAGCCCTATTAAGATGTCAAAATTTTTTTAAATGCAGGAGATAAAAATAACAGTACAGCACAGATATTTAAAAAAAAATCAGTCTTCAGTACAATTACAAAGCAGCTGTAATTTTTCTTCCCCACCATTGGGATGTTGGGACCACTTTTTTTTTTCCTGGCTCGGGCATTTTAATTAAATGTCAGTCTACAATTGTGCACGGAAGTTGGGTATTCTCACTGTGTGTGTGCGTGCGTGTGTGTGCATGTGTGTGTGTTGTCAGTTGTCAGGGAAGGCTGATTGTGTGCACAGTCCTACAGCCACTCTTCTTGATTATAACCCTGTGGGGGAGTGTGTGTGTGTCTGTGTGTGTGTATCTAATCATGTTATCACTTTTTTTATGATGTGTTATGTAAATAATATGTCTGTAATCAGTGACACTGTGTGAGCCCATGGCACAATAAATGCTTCATTAAAAACTCTGGATTAGTGTGTGTGTGTGTGTGTGTGTATGTGTGGTCACGATACCTATTGACTGATGGTATCTTTCCCATAAATAAGTCACTTACCATGCTGCAGACACACACACACACACACACTGCTTATTATGGTCTGACATCTTTGCTTACCCAGCAACAGAGTTTTCACACTGCCTTTTCCTCCTTCATGGACATGACTATCAGTTCACACCTCTAACACAATTTATTGTGTGTGTGTGTGTGTGTGTGTGTGTGTGTGTGTGTAGTTTTCTGAGGGAGAATACATTATATTTTGACCTGAGGCTCAGTCACAGTGCCATATAACACACTTTTTGGCACATGGGAGTGCAGAAAGTCATCCTGGAAGTTAATTTTTGCTTCCAATGGCAGTGTTACCAAGTTAGTATGCTGTGTCTGCTGCTTTAATTCACTGTGCCAATGGCAAAATGCATTGATTTATATATAGCATTGAGCTATATATTATAAAGCTAGTAAAATTAAATGAAGAGGAAAACTAGACAAATATGAGAGAGTTGTCTTTTCATGTGTTTTTTTCAGGTGAGGGGTGGCATGGGTGCGTTGTGTGTATGATGCGATGAGTCGTTTATTTCTTGTCCTAAAGTGTTGCATCCATTTCCCAAGGCCATAAACAAGACAAGAGCAAAGTAAACTGCAAAGTTGAAACATTCTTTGAAGATGTCACTTCTCACCTTCTGTGCGAAAGTTAATCTTCAAAACGTCCTCATTAGCAACTAACAACAAGAATTCAATACGAATTAAATCTCACAAGCCATTCATGATTACTTGTTTATTATAAACATTAATTTGCAAGTTGTTCAGTGTTAGGTTTTGAGCTCTCTGTAGCCAAACAGGTTGAATTGACAGACCTTTGCCGCCTCAGAGATTCTGCCTCACAGATTGATCCAGGAGCAAACAGTCACTGATACAGATGCAGCTGTTCAGAAATGTTTCTCAGTTTATTTTTGGACAAACATTAATATATATTCACATTCAAGAGTGTATTGTAGCTATGTGATTGGATGATGATGATGATGCTTTAATTGACAATGCTAGGTTATCTATGTATAACGTAAATGGGTGATGAAGCATTACATCACTGGTTTAGACAACACTGCTTTATGAAAGAAAAGAGCATTATATACCATTACAACACCTGTCAGGATCATAGTCGTATGAAAAGAAGAAAGACATTACTGGCCAACATAACCTTCATTAGGCAGAGAGCAGAATGTGTGAGAGAAGATAAATCTCAAGGATTTAACTTAACCAAACCAAGTAGCAATCAGAACCAGTTTCAAGAACAAGTCAAAGAACTACTGTATATCATTCAGAGAGGATTTTTCCTTTAAATCCTCAAAGGCTTCCTGTTCCATTGATGGACCCAGAAGGAATACACCATTAATAACACTATGAACAATGGTGTGATATAACATTTCATGGTTGGTTATTAATTAAACCTCTTTTCACTCTTTGCTCTCAATCGTTAAATTCTCCAACTGTAGCTATTCCTGATCTCACCAGACATCAAAGCAAACGCTAATGAAGGGACACAAAGTGGGCATAAAGGGGTTTTTCTTGTTAAAATGGCTACATTTATAATTCTCACAACCTCATCAAGAGCTCCTCAAGGACACGTTTTTGAAGCCCTCATGATCACACGCACATTTTGTGAGAGGCCTTTTCATAGTTTAACCAGTTTTACTGAAGTATAATTGGTATGTTACAAGCTCTTCAATCTTTAATCAAAGTGTTCTTTGGTTTGCCATGTGTGACTGATTCATCCAGCACATCAGAGTGTGTGGAAACTCAGATACAAATAAGATGCCATTTAATTAAGGCACGTACTCCAAAGACATCCTTTACATGTGTGCTTTTATATACAGTCCTGTGCAAAAGTCTTCGGCACCCTAAATTTTTTTTCATACAAACTTTGTTATAGATTTCTATTTTATGACTTCTACATTATCGAGTTAGCACAAAAACATTTTAGAGTACAAATGTTCGTTTTCCAGCATAAAATTAAATGTTACAAGAAAAAAAAAAGTTTCTGACCAGCGTATTACATAAGAGAGCACTTTTCAGATTAAAAAAGAAAACATAATGAAGGCTACTGTTTTTTTTTTTTTTTACAAAATGAAGAAGCGAGTGTGACAGTCAAAGTGTCCAGAAGAACTGTTAGTCCGGGAGCCAAAGGCCCAAATTTGGCTGAACCTGGCTTCGTCGGTTAAAGGTTTTTTTTGCTGTTTGTTGTTGTCCAAGGTCTACTCATTAAGATAAGAGAGGGTGCCCGGTGATATCCCTTGGGCAATTCCGGATATTGGCCCTTTATTGTTGGATGTGCTGCAGTCATAGCCTAAATTCTGACATTTTGACATTCTTCATTTTATGTTCACCAAAGTCTATATATCATACTTATTTTTGTGTTTGTTAACATAATAGGATGAGTTTAAGGCCTGGGGGTGGGGTTCCAGCCATGGTTGGGGGTGTGGCCATGCAATTGGGGGCGGGGCTTATACCAAAAAGCCCTTTATTACTCTATTACTTTGGTTGTTAATGCGAGCCTTAAATTATTAGGCATACACTCCATTGTCATCCTTGTGTTTACTTCTGCAGGGCCATATGAGGGACACAATTAGCTAATTCAAGCCAACTTGTGTAGCTATCTTGCTAACTCTGTCAATCACACTGCCCCCAAAAGATCACAGCACGCATAAGCTAAGCAGAGAAACTATTTGACTGTAATCATGAAAGAGCAGTGACATGTACTCACTGCTCACCAGTGAACTAGACCCATAGTTTCACAACACTGGCTAGCACACTAGTAAATGCTAGTCACTGCTTTTTTTCAGCTAATACATTAAGCTAATAGATTGCTTATTTTAACGATATTGACTGTTGAAATAGTAATGTCCCTGGTTCCCTAGTAAAATTCAGGGCATTGTCCCCGATTATCATCTCAAAAGTCTGTTAACCTTACCCTCACCCCCACTCCAAACCACACTGCTTGTGGACTGAGAGTCATGTGCACTAGCCAGTCCACTGACTAGCACGACTTTTAAAACGTTGGGCAGTAAGGTTTCCTTAAGCTAATACATTAAGCTAATAGATTGCTTATTTTTACGATATTGACTGTTGAAATAGTAATGTTCCTGGTTCCCTAGTAAAATTCAGGGCATTGTCCCCGATTCACCCCCACTCCAAACCACACTGCTCTTCCACTGACTAGCACGACTTTTAAAACGTTGGGGAGTAAGGTTTACTTAACATTCTCCTCTGTACTAGCTGGCATCCAGTACATAAGCATATTTTTACAGACACTAAGCAATAGCAAAGGGTTTAGAGGGTTTTTTTTTCATCTGAACTCTTAGTTCTTTCCTTAAATAGTTTTTGTGTTTTGTGTGTGTGTTTGCATACTGTATGTAATTATTTTACATAATTATTGCTCATTAGTGTGTGTGCATGTGTATGTGTGTGCGTGTGCATGCATGCATGCACGTACATGCTTTATGTACTGTAGTTCTTGTATCAAAATTGTTAATTTTGCAAATTTATGAAAGGGTCAATTACACGTTTGACTAATTTGAATGACAGTAAAGCGTGAATACTGTACAGCCAATTTGGTTAATTGAAAATCAGTATCTTTTGCTATTCTTGTGTGTGTGTGCGCATGCTGTATATGCCATTTTGCATGCTTGATATATTGCATACTGTAGTTTTACATAGTGGATCACTGGTGTGAGTGTATATGCATGCTGTATATAGTTCTATTGCATGCTGTATATAGTTCTTTTACATAGTGGATCACTGGTGTGAATGTATATGCATGCTGTATATATTTCTATTTCATGCTGTATATACAGTAGTTCTTTTACATAGTGGATCACTGGTGTGAGTGTATGCATGCTGTATATAGTTCTATTGCATGCTGTAGTTCTTTTACATAGTGGATCACTGGTGTGAGTGTATACATGCTGTATATAGTTCGTTTACATAGTGGATCATTGGTGTGAGTGTATGCATGCTGTATATAGTTCTTTTACATAGTTATTGGTCATTAGTGTGTGTGTGTGCATGCTGTTTATAGTTCTTTTGCATCCTGTATAGTTCTTACATAGATATTGATCATTATTTTGTATTAACTGTAGAGTTTATGTAATACTTGTATAAAAATCGCTAATTTGGAAAAGTTATGAAAGGGTTAATTAATCCACATTTGATGTATTTGAATGACAAATATAGAGAAAAATGTGAATACCTATCAGATACAGCCAACTTGGTGCATTTAATATCAGTATTTACACTGATATTTTTTTTGTATTTTCTTCCATTATTTGGGCATATAGGGCATTAAAGGGTTAATATATTAAATTGCCCAAGGGATATCACCGGGCACCCTCTTAAATCTTGAAGAGCTACCTCAAATCTATAAGATAAAGAAAAAAAAAAACCTTTAACCAAAAATTCCGGGTCCGACCCCATGGCTCCCGGACTATGTGGCTGGTTCTGTAAGATGCTCAGTAAAACCTACAGCTCATTTCCTTATCAAACTGCACTCATTGTACCTGAGACTACTATTTCTTTTAAAGCAGAGTCATCTCACATTAAATACTGACTTTGTTTAATTTATTATGGCTTACTGCTGTTTATAGTATTTTTTTTAAATGTTGAAACATTTCATTTCATTATTTTAAGCCATTTTTGGTCTAAGACTTTTGGACAGTACTGTAAATATTTTTTAAGAAGTGCCCTTACATGGTAACAGCGGTGATGAAACTCATGTCATGTCATGTCTGGGGTGCTTCATTAGCCTTCATGACTTACATACAGGATGAGAGAGGGTTACCTAATCCAGGTATCACAGTATTCAAAGAACATAACTTGATTACTTTCCGTCAGTTTTGGATTAAATTAAACATTGAGTAAGGACTCGATGTTTAATTTAATCCAAAACTGACGGAAAGTAATCAAGTTATGTTCTTAGCCAGCCTGATGACAGCATTTTCACAGCTGGAACACATAACTTGCACTATATTGTGACATTCACTTTTTTTTTTGCTTTAAAGAGAAAATAATGGCAAAATTTCCACCCAGTGAACTTTTTTTTTCTTTTTTCCATGAATAGGCATCTGTATGATTGGCTATGGTTTCACTTGAGACTAGAGTGGTGTGGCAATTAAGTCACACAATGAAGTTTAGCTTGTGCACTGAGACGTATCCACAACAGCAGGAAATCTTTGTATACTTTGCATAGGGAAAAGCCCATGTGTACATCCATGTCCATGTTGCATGAAGCTTTTTCCGTAAGTATAAGCATAAGTATACTTCGGCTCTGAGACTTGTGAAGTGTTGTAATACTGGACATGCATGTGCATGACATTGACAGTATATCATTCTTTATTTAAAAATATTTTAAAACTGTAATCCTGATAATAATCCCTAGTTTTACTAAATGTACCTGTAATCTGATGACATCTATTATTTCTGTAATTTTACCAGAATTAAGTTACCTTTCTTCGTATCCCTATTAAGTCACACTGTTCCATGTATTCCGTTACTCCCTAAACCTGCTTACATAAATATTAAATACATGTTAAAGCTCACTAATGGGGTTTGGATCAAAATATGTTCTACTAATGATGAGTATTACGCCAAGCTCTTTATGATGCTATAGACTTACCGATAATGTCATCTAAAAACATAATGCTTTAGCAGAAATTATGTATGAGATTTCGCATCACAGGAGAGACAAAGTTATTTTGAAATACTGTACTATTACATTACATAAACATGGAACTTAATATATGATAACTCGAGTAGGGTGGCATGATGGTACAGTGGTTAGCTCTGTCGTTGCACAGCAAGAAGGTTCTGGGTTTGAACCTATCTGTTTACTGGGGTCTTTCTTTGTGGAGTGTACACGTTGTCCTTGTGCCTGCATGGGTTTCCTCTGGTTGCTCTGGTTTCCTCCAACACGGGCCAATGGTGTGAATATGTGGTGAAAATTACCCATAGGTGTGAATATGAGTGTCTCTCTCTCTGTACAATAGATTGGCTCCAGCTCATCCATGACCCTCAGTAGGATAAGTGGTATAGGAAATGGATGGATGGATGGATAACCAGAGTACATATGACAGAAGTTGTCATGTCATTATTATTTCGTTATGACCTCTGGCAACTTTGTTGGTGGAGGTCCTGTTTTCACCTCTGTTTGTTTGACTTTTCTCAGTGCAACTCAAAAACTAGTGAACAGATTTTGATGAAATTTGGAGGAAAGGTGAGCCAAGGGCCAAGGAACAGTAGATTAGATTTTGATGCAAATCCAAATATTTATGTGGATCCAGGACTTTTCTGTTTGCTCCCAATGTAACTCAAAAACTAGTGAACAGATTTTGATGAAATTTAGAGGAAAGGTGGGCCATGGGCCAAGGAACAACTGATTAGATTTTGAGGCAAATCTGGATATGTGGCTTGGTGGAGGTATGCACTCTACCGAGTTCCTTCTAGTTTCAGTCTTATGTTAAAACACTGTTGAATTCCTGATTCAAATTGGTCAGGAGGTGGTGTTGGATTCTCCAAAATGGATTTTATCAGTCATTATTGATACGGTGAAGTTTTCTAGGAGTAGATGTTGATTCAGCATTTGTGGAAGGAATCTTCACCATTAGTACTTTCAAAAGTCTTTAGGATGGAGGGCTTTATGGTTTCTCTTTAAAGGAAAATTCCAGAATTAAAAACAAAAAATAAAACAAAACAACAACAACAGCAACAACAAAGAAATTTAAATATTTAATCTCTTTGGGTCCAGATATTTACTTGGGACAAAACCAATTGAAACTGGTCCTATACTGAGTTTTAACACTATAATTGGCAACCGCAAAATGGCTATACAATGTAATTCTCTGAGGAAATCATCTGCATCAAAGTAAAACATTTGTTTTACATAAGCTTGAAGGAATGACTGTTTATACCTGTGTGGCAGCGGGGGTGTGGCCAAGCATTGGTTTGTGAATGGAGGGCGGGGCCAGGGAAGGTGAATGGCAAAGTCAGTACACCTGTTGTCAATTAATGTGGTGTGCATGTGTTTTGCAGTGACGGTGGAGGATAGAAAAGGAGGGAGAGAGCGAAGAAGGGGAATCTCTCCTGACCAGAGCGCATGTGTGTGTGTGAGAGAGAGAGAGATAACAAGTGAGAATAGTAAGCTGAAAAGCAAGCATGGTATTCAGAAATAAAGTCTCTGTTAACACCAGTCCCTGCCTGCTGCGCTTCAGTATTCCACCCACATCATGAACATACAACAACCTGTTATGATGTAAGTGACATTGGAGACTCCTTCCAAAAAATGATAAATAAGAATAAGTACTTAATAGGAACTGAATTGTTTCGCAGACATTCCAAAACATTAAATGTAACTATAAATGGATAAAAGTACGCTGTGTCATTCTTGAATAATTAAAGTGATAGTTGTTGACAGGTTACCATGGTATAAGAGGAATAACCACTTGAGGGAGTACTATTATCAGAAAACAATCTTCAGGGTGGTCACTCAAGGGTAGAGTAAAGTGTTTTGTTATTGTTTTAGGAAATACAAATGTATAACTTGTGCTGCTATAATTTTATTATGGGCTAAATGAATTTGATTTAAAGTTTTGCTTGAGTTAAAGTTGATTTGTGTACCTAATCTGTTCGATAGTTTTCAATTACTGTAAATAATATTATGCTTCTTGCTGAAGATGCTTAATTATGTGAACAAGGTTATGAAATTGCTTACAAAGGTTTACGAAAGGTTATGGCAAAATTACACAGTTGATTTCTAGCTGTCTGTTCACCTCCACTACTCCATTTAACTCCATGACTGTAATATGTGCACGTAGCCACTTGTGTATGACTGTCATGTGATATTTCTTAATAATGCTAAATGATGGTCCTGGGAGAAGGAAGGTGGGAGTGACCTCATGACTGCCTGACTCGATTATACAATAATCCCATTAGGGCAGGGCTCCAGTCAGCACTTCCATCTTCAGGCCCTACATAATCATAACAGATAGCTTTGCTTCAGACAAAAACGCCCCTGACACACCCACCTCTGAGGCCTCGGAATATGGAAGAAGCTGTAATCATGAGGCAGTGCATTGTTGTATAGATGAAACTGATGTACTCTATCTTATATGATTTTAAACAGGATTTTTTGGGGGAAATGACCATAAAAACTACACTTTCCCATTTTCAAGGTGGAGACTGAGTTGTCTGGTTGAAAGCAAGAATCCTATAAGGCTATCAGACTCTCCATTTTTAACCAGATGAGATGACGTGGTCTAAACTACAGGCTGGTCCATTTGGTCAAGAGGATGAGGAAATCAGTGTAGAAGCAGTAACAGTGGCTTTGTGGTTGCCACTATGACTGCAAAGTAACTGAAAGACTATAACTTGGTGTGTTTTTTAATAATAATAATAATAATAATAATAATAATAATAATAATAATAATAATAATTTTATTAATAATATTTATGTTAATAATAATATTTGAATACTGTAATCACACATCTGTGTTCAGATCACAGACTTAACTACAGCGCTGTTCAGAAATTTTGCACGACTTGGGCACATGGTCCTAAGTTTGCCTATAATAGAGGCATGTCTCAGTGTTCTCTTTGCACAAACATTTGTCCATTATTCTTAGATTAGCTAATGTGTTTCTGGCTCATTCACTGCACTCACAGTGGAAGACATAACAATATATGCAAAACTGCTTCTAGCAAGCTAACGAAAGGCATGGAACTGCATGCTTCTCCATACATACACAACTGTAAGAAAATAAGAGTTTTTTATATATATATGAGGCGGCACGGTGGTGTAGTGGTTAGCGCTGTCGCCTCACAGCAAGAAGGTCCAGGTTCAAGCCCTGTGGCCGGCGAGGGCCTTTCTGTGTAGAGTTTGCATGTTCTCCCCGTGTCCGCGTGGGTTTCCTCCGGGTGCTCCGGTTTCCCCCACAGTCCAAAGACATGCAGGTTAGGTTAACTGGTGACTCTAAATTGACCGTAGGTGTGAATGTGAGTGTGAATGGTTGTCTGTGTCTATGTGTCAGCCCTGTGATGACCTGGCGACTTGTCCAGGGTGTACCCCGCCTTTCGCCCGTAGTCAGCTGGGATAGGCTCCAGCTTGCCTGCGACCCTGTAGAAGGATAAAGCGGCTAGAGATAATGAGATGAGAGATTTTATTAATAATATTTATGTTAATAATAATATTTGAATACTGTAATCGCACATCTGTGTTCAGATCACAGACTTAACTACAGCGCTGTTCAGAAATTTTGCACGACTTGGGCACATGGTCCTAAGTTTGCCTATAATAGAGGCATGTCTCAGTGTTCTCTTTGCACAAACATTTGTCCATTATTCTTAGATTAGCTAATGTGTTTCTGGCTCATTCACTGCACTCACAGTGGAAGACATAACAATATATGCAAAACTGCTTCTAGCAAGCTAATGAAAGGCATGAAACTGCATGCTTCTCCATACATACACAACTGTAAGAAAATAAGAGTTATATATATATATATATATATATATATATATATATATATATATATATATATATGAGGCGGCACGGTGGTGTAGTGGTTAGCGCTGTTGCCTCACAGCAAGAAGGTCCAGGTTCAAGCCCTGTGGCTGGCGAGGGCCTTTCTGTGTAGAGTTTGCATGTTCTCCCCGTGTCCGCGTGGGTTTCCTCCGGGTGCTCCGGTTTCCCCCACAGTCCAAAGACATGCAGGTTAGGTTAACTGGTGGCTCTAAATTGACCGTAGGTGTGAATGTGAGTGTGAATGGTTGTCTGTGTCTATGTGTCAGCCCTGTGATGACCTGGCGACTTGTCCAGGGTGTACCCCACCTTTCGCCCGTAGTCAGCTGGGATAGGCTCCAGCTTGCCTGCGACCCTGTAGAACAGGATAAAGCGGCTAGAGATAATGAGATGATATATATATATATATATATATATATATATATATATATATGGCATATATATATATATATATATATATATATGGCATATATATATATATATATATATATATATATATATATATGAACTGAAAACTATAAGACAAATTGCTGCTTCAGTGATCCTAAATGACAAGCTGATGATGTAACCTGTGAGTTTGAGGTGAACAAGCAGGACACAAGTGCATAAGATTAACATGCTTATTCGGGCACATCTAATATTTGTAGTCAAAGTCCATAGTAGGAGTCAAAACACAGACTCGCACAGATAAACTTGGATAATCTCTGTTTAAAACTAGACAAGAAGTCAAAACAAACACTGGGCAAGAAACAAGGCTTAGAAACTGATCTTAACTGAGCAAAACTGAAGCAAGGAAACACAAATACAACAACTAATCATGAACAAATAAAACAGATGAGAACAATAAAACATGGTGCATTAGGAAGGTAAACCAGTGAGAAGACGAAGTGGTGACAAGACGTGAACTAAAACAAATTATTCTATCCGCATTCACTGGATGTGAGCAACCATGTGCTCTGATTGGCTACTCTACTACTCGGCTATCAGCTCATATACTGTGAGTCAAGAAAAGCAAAATGGCGGCGCATGTTGCTGAACCAACCGAGAATGAAATAAACACTCTACTTGAAAGCAAAACTACAAAAGATAAAAAAGCAACAAAATATAGAATAAAAGTATTTAATGGTCAGAACGTATCTTTTTTATTTTTTAAGAATTATTATTATAGCATTTTTCACAAATTGCTACTGTCATTTCGTCGGTTTGTTTACATTCTAAGTGGAAATTATGTTGTCGACGTTTTTTATAAAGTTTTCATTTATCGAATTTGCAAAAATAAAAATGCTCTGTTTTTTCTCAAAATCCACTGTGGATAGAATAAAAGTTATTCCACTCAATCTCATTGTAGATAGCTTACAGCCAACTCGGCTATCAGCTCATGTACGACTCGATTTCGTGGAATAACTGTTAAATGTACATAGCTACAGTGGTGCTTGAAAGTTTGTGAACCCTTTAGAATTTTCTATATTTCTGCATAAATATGACCAAAAACATCATCAGATTTTCAACCAAGTCCTAAAAGTAGATAAAGAGAACCCAGTTAAACAAATGAGACAAAAATATTATACTTGGTCATTTATTTATTGAGGAAAATGATCCAATATTACATATCTGTGAGTGGCAAAAGTATGTGAACCTCTAGGATTAGCAGTAAATTTGAAGGTGAAATTAGAGTCAGGTGTTTTCAATCAATGGGATGACAATCTGGTGTGAGTGGGCACCCTGTTTTATTTAAAGAACAGGGATCTATCAAAGTCTGATCTTCACAACACATGTTTGTGGAAGTGTATCATGGCATGAACAAAGGAGATTTCTGAGGACCTCAGAAAAAGCATTGTTGATGCTCATCAGGCTGGAAAAGGTTACAAAACCATCTCTAAAGAGTTTGGACTCCACCAATCCACAGTCAGACAGATTGTGTACAAATGGAGGAAATTCAAGACCCTTGTTACCCTCCCTTGGAGTGGTCGACCAACAAAGATCACTCCAAGAGCAAGCCGTGTAATAGTCGGCGAGGTCACAAAGGACCCCAGGGTAACTTCTAAGCAACTGAAGGCCTCTCTCACGTTGGCTAATGTTAATGTTCATGAGTCCACCATCAGGAGAACACTGAACAACAATGGTGTGCATGGCAGGGTTGCAAGGAGAAAGCCACTGCTCTCCAAAAAGAACATTGCTGCTCGTCTGTAGTTTGCTAAAGATCACGTGGACAAGCCAGAAGGCTATTGGAAAAATGTTTTGTGGATGGATGAGTTCAAAATAGAACTTTTTGGTTGAAATGAGAAGCGTTATATTTGGAGAAAGGAAAACACTGCATTCCAGCATAAGAACCTTATCCCATCTGTGAAACATGGTGGTGGTAGTATCATGGTTTGGGCCTGTTTTGCTGCATCTGGGCCAGGATGGCTTGTCATCATTGATGGAACAATGAATTCTGAATTATACCAGCGAATTCTAAAGGAAAATGTCAGGACATCTGTCCATGAACTGAATCTCAAGAGAAGGTGGGCCATGCAGCAAGACAATGACCCTAAGCACACAAGTCGTTCTACCAAAGAATGCTTAAAGAAGAATAAAGTTAATGTTTTGGAACGTCCAAGTCAAAGTCCTGACCTTAATCCAATGGAAATGTTGTGGAAGGACCTGAAGCGAGCAGTTCATGTGAGGAAACCCACCAAAATCCCAGAGTTGAAGCTGTTCTGTACGGAGGAATGGGCTAAAATTCCTCCAAGCCGGTGTGCAGGACTGATCAACAGTTACCGCAAATGCTTAGTTGCAGTTATTGCTGCACAAGGGGGTCACACCAGATACTGAAAGCAAAGGTTCACATCCTTTTGCCATTCGCAGATATGTAATATTGGATCATTTTCCTCAATAAGTAAATGACCAAGTATAATATTTTTGTCTCATTTGTTTCACTGGGTTCTCTTTATCTACTTTTAGGACTTGTGTGAAAATCTGATGATGTTTTAGGTCATATTTATGCAGCAATATAGAAAATTCTAAAGGGTTCACAAACTTTCAAGCACCACTGTATATAAACAATAACAGACCACAACAATCTTGGAAACAGCACTGTTCACAGCGACAGCCTGGACACACCTTGAAAAAGGGAATATATGACAGATGGATGTAAACAATGCTACTGGACATGCCAGAGCTGGACTATTTCAAAAGGAAAATGCATCATATGGTAGTGCTGAATACAAGCAGCATGATTGTGCACGGTTCTGACCGAGAAGCAGTATGAAGCCAGCGCCACTGTCTTGATATAACCACAATATGTCATAGTGAAATTTATGTTTTGAGCTGTGAATAAATAATAAAAAAATATGGACTGCTATTATTCGTATCACCCCTTTAACGACGGAAAAATCTGAAGAGACAGCATCTTAATCAGTGACACTGCGTATTTCTAGGACTAAATATTTTATGGATAAAATAAAGAACCAGCATTTCTGGGGACATGATGAAAACCTCACTTTTTCAGTGCTTGTGCACATACATTTAGGTATTGTAAGTACCTACCAACCCACAAACTCTGAAATAAGACAACTGGGTCAGGGTTTTTTTTTTTTTTGGGCTGCCGAGATGAGAAAATACATGAATCAACATGCGGTGCAGATTTTGCTCCCCTTCTTACATAAAGAGGGGAGCTCTGATTGCTTTGTATCTGATTGCTTTAACAACCTGAGCATGTACAATGCAGGACTCACAATGAAATTGTACCTAAAAGGGGGATCAATATCAACTGTCTGTGGCAAAAGTGCAGATGAGGAAAATGTAAGTATTTTGGGAAAAAAATGCTTTGGCTGTTTCACACTACTGCAAGTTGGCTTAGTGGTTAGTGTGTCCACCTCTTGACTGGGAGATCGTGAGTTCTACTTGCAGTCGGGTCATACCAAAGACCATCATAAAAATGGTACCTACTGCCATCTGGTTATGTATGCTACAATACATTACCAGATGAGTAGGGAGTCAAACTCTCATGGTTACTAGAGGACCAGCCCCCAACGTTAACCCTAGCTATGTAATAGGCCAGACTCCAAGGGATATAGAAATGGAGATCAGCGCCACCCAGTGCTTCTTAAGAGCCTGGTAAGTTCTAGGACAGGAGACCGCCTGGTAAAAGACCAGACCCTGGCACAGAAGGGACTTAAGCCTTTATCTGTCACATGCACACTCAAGTACAGTGAAATTCGTCCTCTGCATTTAACCCATCTGAAGCACTGACACACACATTCATACACACACGTGAGCAATGAGCACACACACATACCCAGAACAGTGGGAAGCTATGCAACAGCACCTGGGGAGCAGTTGGGGGTTAGATACCTTGCTCAAGGGCACTTCAGCCCAAGGCCACCCCCATGTTAACCTAACTGCATGTCTTTGAACTGTGGGGAAAACTGCAGCACCCCGAGGAAACCCACGCAGACACGGGGAGAACATGCAACTCAGGTAATAGATGTATACTCATTTTGAAAGAAAGTTATTAGGATTACTTGCTGCAGGATCAATAATACTATGAACTCTTAGTTTGTTTGTCAATGAAATTACTTTTCTCTATTTATTTGACTCCCGTGTGTGTGTGTGTGTGTGTGTGTGTGTGTGTGTGAGCTTCAAATTGCACCATACTCCCTAGACAAGTGCACGACAAAGATTGAGATAATGGTTTGCACGCCCTTTGTAGTGCACTTCTATGCTCAACACGTAGCAGTTTGGAATTCAGTGAATAAAATCTAAAAGGCTAAATGACGCACTGGTTAAAATAGAAACGCTCTGGCAAATTCGTCTTTTTATACACTGGTGAGTCTGTCTTGATGCCAAATCTTGATTGTTTTGTGTATTTCTGAGCCTTGTTTTTCTATTTTCCATGTTAGTTCAACCACTTCATGTTACCTGCATGTGTTTGGATTTGATGAAGCTTTATGGATTTACCTTAATAAAGCTCTTGCTGAGTTCATTCACCTGCGTGCTGCCTCATCTTAACATGCTGATTTTTTTTTTTTGAAAATATTCTTTTTGAATAATGTCACTTCTTTGTTGCAAAAGCACACACAGGGCTCTCCATGTCTCTTCTGTTTGTTGCTATCTGCTTCGGTTACCTCTTTGCACACCCTCTCTGAGAGCCTTTGGCTGCCGTCACAGATAATACGAAGGATTACGTCTCTCCCACACTCCTCTATCTCCTTCTCTCGCTTTTATTCGACCATTTGCATAATCGAGCAGTGGAGAGCGTTACCTGTGTTAATATTGTATGCCCGTCAGTATGCTCAGTATCTCTCAGTCACACATGAATACCTGCATATGATTATTAAAATAAAATAATACACTGCCTCTCGGCAGCAGTGCAGAGTCTTTTATCTCTGTCTGTAACCTGGAAGAACCTATAAAGTGCTGGTTTTGATTGATCAGGGGGTGTGAAATGCCATGCTGAGAGAGAGAGAGAGAGAGAGAGAGAGAGACTCCTAATCTACTGCTTTTCAACCCCAGGTCACCAACCTTACAGGTTGATGAGGATTAAAATTGTCTCATTAGTCTCATCAATCAATATTGTGGTGCTGCATATAATCTTGCACTGAGATGGACTAATAACACATTTTCAGTTTAGTTTGATGACCTGGACTCCTCCTCTTCTTCCTTTTATCTTCACATTAACAGTCTTCACATTAATAGAATCTCAGAATCTCAGACTTGGAGTACATTTGTGCCAGAGTTCAGTGAGTTGCAGTTGAACTTTGGACGACCTAAAGTCAACTTCAAGTCAAAAGTAAACCCTTTAAACATACCCTTACCTTTAAAAACTCTGATTTCAGAAGTTTCAAAAGTCATTTAATGTCATCAAATAAGCGCTAACCAATTGTGTATTCAAGTCCTTCATTGGAATTTAATTACAAATAAAAGCATTAAAAAGCCCCATTTTCTACCTGATCAGAACTATACAAGTGTATCTGATTACATAATGATCAACAGTAGTGTCTCTCCAGCAGTGCAACTGAAACTCCAGCAGAGTTCCACAGGGGTTTTGTTTTCACATTTTGGGTTTTGAACATATTGCTCGTTGGGCACCTGCAGGGTACAATTATGGATCGTGAATTACAGGTTGTTAAAGCGACACTGATCAGTTCAGCTTTACTGTCTTCACATTGAAATGCTGAGGATTGCAGAGTGAAGACAGGCCGAATAATCCTTTAGGGTCATGATCTTTGCCATTTAACTTTGCAGTATATTTCTCCTGTTACAAGATTTTACCATACGATATTTTTATTTGGAAGATTTCCAGTATGTCACATGCAAATAAAGAGTGGTCAGTTAGACAACAAAGTTTACCTATGTTTTACATGATTAGGGGTAGCGTGTGATTCAGTGAAGTGAAGTGTAGTACAGACATGCTACTAAAAATTTGATTTGCACAGCTAACTTTCTGCACTAAAACAGTGTCAGATAGATGGATAGATAGATAGATAGATAGATAGATAGATAGATAGATAGATAGATAGATAGATAGATAGATAGATAGATAGCATAGAAAATGTACATGCGTGTGTGTGTCATACAACCCCGATTCCAAAAAAGTTGGGACAAAGTACAAATTGTAAATAAAAACAGAATGCAATAATTTACAAATCTCAAAAACTGATATTGTATTCACAATAGAACATAGACAACATATCAAATGTCAAAAGTGAGACATTTTGAAATTTCATGCCAAATATTGGCTCATTTGAAATTTCATGACACCAACACATCTCAAAAAAGTTAGGACAGGGGCAATAAGAGGGTGGAAAAGTTAAAGGTACAAAAAAGGAACAGCTGGAGAACCAAATTGCAACTTATTAGGTCAATTGGCAATAGGTCATTAACATGCCTATGTATAAAAAGAGCATCTTGGAGTGGCAGCGGCTCTCAGAAGTAAAGATGGGAAGAGGATCACCAATCCCCCTAATTCTGCGCCGACAAATAGTGGAGCAATATCAGAAAGGAGTTAGACAGTGTAAAATTGCAAAGAGTTTGAACATATCATCATCTACAGTGCATAATATCATCAAAAGATTCAGAGAATCTGGAAGAATCTCTGTGCCTAAGGGTCAAGGCTGGAAAACCACACTGGGTGCCCGTGATCTTCGGGCCCTTAGACGGCACTGCATCACATACAGGCATACTTCTGTATTGGAAATCACAAAATGGGCTCAGGAATATTTCCAGAGAACATTATCTGTGAACACAATTCACCGTGCGATCCGCCGTTGGCAGCTAAAACTCTATAGTTCAAAGAAGAAGCCGTATCTAAACATGATCCAGAAGCACAGACGTCTTCTCTGGGCCGAGGCTCATTTAAAATGGACTGTGGCAAAGTGGAAAACTGTTCTGTGGTCAGACGAATCAAAATTTGAACTTCTTTATGGAAATCAGGGACGCCGTGTCATTCGGACTAAAGAGGAGAAGAACGACCCAAGTTGTTATCAGCGCTCAGTTCAGAAGCCTGCATCTCTGAGGGTATGGGGTTGCATTAGTGCGTGTGGCATGGGCAGCTTACACATCTGGAAAGACACCATCAATGCTGAAAGGTATATCCAGGTTCTAGAGTAACATATGCTCCCATCCAGACGACGTCTCTTTCAGGGAAGACCTTGCATTTTCCAACATGACGATGCCAAACCACATACTACATCAATTACAGCATCATGGCTGCATAGAAGAAGGGTCCGGGTACTGAACTGGCCAGCCTGCAGTCCAGATCTTTCACCCACAGAAAACATTTGGCGCATCATAAAACGGAAGATACGACAAAAAAGACCTAAGACAGTTGAGCAACTAGAATCCTACATTAGACAAGAATGGGTTAACATTCCTATCCCTAAACTTGAGCAACTTGTCTCCTCAGTCCCCAGATGTTTACAGACTGTTGTAAAGAGAAAAGGGGATGTCTCACAGTGGTAAACATGGCCTTGTCCCAACTTTTTTGAGATGTGTTGTCATGAAATATAAAATCACCTAATTTTTCTCCTTAAATGATACATTTTCTCAGTTTAAACATTTGATGTGTCATCTATGTTCTAGTGGCGGCACGGTGGTGTAGTGGTTAGCGCTGTCGCCTCACAGCAAGAAGGTCCTGGGTTCGAGCCCTGGGGCCGGCGAGGGCCTTTCTGTGTGGAGTTTGCATGTTCTCCCCGTGTCCGCGTGGGTTTCCTCCGGGTGCTCTGGTTTCCCCCACAGTCCAAAGACATGCAGGTTAGGTTAACTGGTGACTCTAAATTGACCGTAGGTGTGAATGTGAGTGTGAATGGTTGTCTGTGTCTATGTGTCAGCCCTGTGATGACCTGGCGACTTGTCCAGGGTGTACCCCGCCTTTCGCCTGTAGTCAGCTGGGATAGGCTCCAGCTTGCCTGCGACCCTGTAGAAGGATAAAGCGGCTAGAGATAATGAGATGAGATCTATGTTCTATTCTGAATAAAATATGGAATTTTGAAACTTCCACATCACTGCATTTTGTTTTTATTTACAACTTGTACTTTGTCCCAACTTTTTTGGAATCGGGGTTGTATTATACACACACACACACACACACACACACACACACACATTTTTTATGCCGCTCTATCTAATGGCAAATAACCTGTCATTTTATATAGACCTAAATGGCATTAAGGAAATTATATATATATCTTTAATGCCGGCGGCATGGTGGTGTAGTGGTTAGCGCTATCGCCTCACAGCAAGAAGGTCCGGGTTCGAGCCCCGTGGCCGGCGAGGGCCTTTCTGTGCGGAGTTTGCATGTTCTCCCCATGTCCGCGTGGGTTTCCTCCGGGTGCTCCGGTTTCCCCCACAGTCCAAAGACATGCAGGTTAGGCTAACTGGTGGCTCTAAATTGACCGTAGGTGTGAATGTGAGTGTGAATGGTTGTCTGTGTCTCTGTGTCAGCCCTGTGATGACCTGGCGACTTGTCCAGGGTGTACCCCGCCTTTCGCCCGTAGTCAGCTGGGATAGGCTCCAGCTTGCCTGCGACCCTGTAGAAGGATAAAGCGGCTAGAGATAATGAGATGAGATGAGATCCTTAATGCCATTTAGGTCTATGTGAAATGACGGGTCTAAAAATATTTAATTTGTACTTGAAATAAATAAGCATTTTGAACTTGCCAACATTACAGTATCTGTACATAAAAATGCAGTAATGCAATGCGGCTGATATGATTTGAAGCCTTTTGATCGAGGTTTACATTTGTTAATCTCCTTACACATACTGTAAATTTACACACACTCAGGAGCAAGAGATGAAAGTTTTCCAGAATTTACAGGATTTTCATGAAGACCAATTATTTTGTCTTAATGCTTGTGCAAACAATTTACATATTAATCCATTTGTATCCAGCTTGCAATGGATGGTAAATTCAGAATGGCTTGCAGTAAGAACCTAATTAAGTAAATACTTTGAAAGAAGAGTAGTCGAATATATATTTTTTCTGATTACTCTTTAAGTAGTCAGTCTTGGCATGGATAAAACACAGGAGTTCGATTTACAGAATGAGATTTAAATGTCATGTAATTCTATTTCTCAATACATATTCAGACACAGAGAAGTCCATTATCATGTCTTTGCAATATTATAAACTGACAACTAAAAAAAAAAATCTAAAACTCTTAAAGTGCGTATCCTGGACCAATTTCGTTTTTTTTTAGATGAAAGTATGTCCCTTTACACACTCATCCAGAAGGGTAATTTTGCACAAGGCCATCTGTCTACAACAGAAAAAAATAAAATAACAAAACACGTCTAGAAAAATCCCAAGGGAGTCTGGAGCCAGATTCGTGACGTCACCTGCGGAACTGCCAGCAGGCTGCAAGAGCTTGCATGGTTTCAGTGCACAGCCTGTGTAGACCAAGTTTAGCAGCTAGCGATTTTGCACTGAAATATGGAATTGTCACCTGAGCGCAACGTTACTTCACCTTTGGATGAAGAATATAATGAGATGTTATTTCTTACCCTGGCAACAGTCAACTTGTGAATTGCCGATTTTTTGGTCTTTTTCTTGGCTCTGCTTGGCCCTCGGCTTCGAGGGCCTCAGTGGATGTGGCACTTCGCCTTCTGTCAGGGGAGACGAATACGGCTGGCTCCTTTGGTGACGCTGACAGATGGAGACGGTGTTGCTTTGGGCATTCTGACAGATGGAACTGTGTCTTTTTTCAGATCAAGTTGCCTCATGAAGCCCATTTCCCACTGCAAATAGTTCTCAAAGTTGTTGGGCCTTGTGAAGTAAGCACCGCAAATAATGCTGTGGTCTGTAGCACGTAGCCAATTTTTCCGGATGCCTTGCACCAAGCGCTCCCATTTCTCTCTCATTGTCCGGTCTTTTGGAAAACGATGGGTACTAATTCCATCAAGATTGGTGTTGCTACACCCTCCTATGATACATCTGTTAACCATTTTAATAATTATGTGATAACATTGAAGAAATTTGCAGAAAACCACCAGGTCGTTTTCTCATAAACAAACCAGCGCTGACGTAGGATTCAGGAGGTGTCCCGCACGTGACGTCATGAAAATCAATGTTTGCTGGGAAATCCAAATGCCAAGTTTTTTCAGAGGCGGACCAATTCACCTCAAATGGCTTGATTTCAACTGAATTTTTCTGGTATTGCTCAAGGTAAAAAAAAATTGCACAAAATGCAAAATGTGACAGATATTTGACCAAAGTTTAATATAAAATAGGAGAATTACATTGATCTTGCTCCTCAATTTACCCGTGATATGCACTTTCATGCATTTGGTATGGGACTGTAGTAATAATGTGTGAAAAATAGAAACTGGAGACATGCTACATTTACACTTGTGCTAAGAACACATACAACACATGACCGATGACTTGAATATGTTTTTATTTGAATTATACATGAGTTTGGCGGCATGGTGGTGTAGTGGTTAGCGCTGTTGCCTCACAGCAAGAAGGTCCGGGTTCGAGCTCCGTGGCCGGCGAGGGCCTTTCTGTGTGGAGTTTGCATGTTCTCCCCGTGTCCGCATGGGTTTCCTCCAGGTGCTCCGGTTTCCCCCACAGTCCAAAGACATGCAGGTTAGGTTAACTGGTGACTCTAAAATTGACTGTAGGTGTGAATGTGAGTGTGAATGGTTGTCTGTGTCTATGTGTCGGCCCTGTGATGACCTGGAGACTTGTCCAGGGTGTACCCTGCCTTTCGCCCATAGTCATCTGGGATAGGCTCCAGCTTGCCTGCGACCTTGTAGAACAGGATAAAGCGGCTAGAGATAATGAGATGAGATACGAGTTCATGTGGGTGGCACGGTGGTGTAGTGGTTAGCACTGTTGCCTCATAGCAAGAAGGTTCTGGGTTTGAGCCCAGTGGCTGATGGGGTCCTTTCTGTGTGGAGTTTGCATGTTCTCCCTGTGTCTGCCTGGGTTTCCTTCGGGTGCTCCAGTTTCCCCCACAGTCCAAAGACATGCAAGTTAGATTAATTGGTGGCTCTAAATTGACCGTAGGTGTGAATGTGAATGGTTATCTGCCTCTATGTGTCAGCCCTGCAATAATCTTGAAACTTGTCCAGGGTGGACCCCACCTCTTGCCCATAGTCAGCTGGGATAGACTCTAGCTTGCCCATGACCTTGCACAGGATAAGCGGTTACAGATAATGGATGGATGAGTTCAGGCTTAACCTAATGCATCTGTTTACCTGTATTTTTGACTCCCATTTGCTTTTTGGGGGGGATTTTGTTTACAGAAGTGGATGTGGGAGTGGGTGGTGGTGGTAGCATCACTGTTACTTCTGCCAACTTTGTTGGAGGAGCTTCTGTTTTTGCCTCTGTTTGTTTGTCTTTTCCCAACGTAATTCAAAAAGTAGTGAACAGATTTTGATGAAATTTGGAGAAATATGAGCCATCGGCTAAGGAAAAATGTATTCGATTTTGATGCAAATCCGGATATGTATGTAGATCCAGGATTGAGATATGTATGTGGATCTGGGATTTTCTTGTCTGTTCCCAGTGTAACTCAAAAAGTAATGAACGGATTTGGATAAAATTTGGTGTACAGCTTTAGTGTTATCCTAGGTTCAACCGATTTAATTTTGATGTTGATCTGGATCAGGATCCAGATTTTGATATCACTCTAAAACTACATATTCAGTAACCATATACATATATGGAGCCATATCCCAGGTTAGTAAATATCTGGATATTCTATGTGAGTGCTCTTCAAGTTTTATTATTTATTAAGAAACCAAATTATTGAATTAAAAGTTAGTTGTTGTTTTTTTAAATATGATTTTCAAAGCTGTTGTTTGTGTATATACAAGATGTGGTTCCAGCTGTTTTAAACTTTCTCCAAGTGTAACAAAGTTTCTTATAATTTAAAATAGGCTCACAGCAAAGCAAGATTTATGAGTGCCCAGCTGAGAAATGACAATGTTACAGTAGCATACATTCCTAAGCACACAATTTCAGGTCCAGACTCGTCTTGGGGACAACAATTAACCTGTTATGCTCCTTTACATATCCAAAACCTATGAATGTTTATCCAATTACTTCAGGAAAAACAGTGTGAAACGATTAAGCTGATTATACGGTGTGGAAGTGGGGAATTTAAGACCCTGCTCTTGTTTGATCTGATGTAATTGCAGATATGAATAATGCATTTCCTTTCCCATAGGATGTTATGTGGCTCTATATGCTGTGATTGAAAAAAAAATTCAATGATTTGATATTTTGGGTTGGAATTTGGAGAACATTTTACAGGTAGGCATAACGATGTACATTTACACTCACAATTTAACAATTTTATGTTGCTTTTATATTTCAAGTCTATAAATATTCATTTATTTTATGATAAGCAGTTGGGAATGAATCTTGTACTTGTCTTACTGTATCACATACTTTCAAGGAAGTCAGGGAAATCCTGGTGAAAATTTGACAAAAAGCAAAAAATGTACAAAAAAAATCATGCATTTCTGACAGCAATGTACATTGATGATATGAGAAGTGACATATAACTTAATGATGCCTAAAAACTTGCTAGCTAAGAGTGCTTTTCTCATGCAATGAATGTCATGATTTGTTTAAGTTGTTGAAACCTATATGCCATAGTAAAACTGATTTCTCAAAATCTAGATATTCACCAACTCTCAAAATGTCTGCATTGCTCTTTTGCCATCAAGGGACCTTCTATAACAGAGGGCAAACTTTTAAAATCTTTGAGTGATCTAGTAAAAAGGAGAGCAATAGGGCTGTTTCACGATCCTTTTGAATAGCACCAACTACCTCCTGCAACTAGTTCCAGTGTGCGCATATATATATATATATATATATATATATATATATATATATATATATATATATATATATAAAAATCCAGTGGCGGCTGGTAGTCTTTCAAACAGGGGAGGCTGGTCGGTTACGATATTTCCAGATTTTAAAAGAAAAAACATCAATTTTGCCTATACTCTTGCCTCTGATCTGGCTGATTGTTGGCAGCATCACAAACTGTGAAATAACAGGTTCTTTTGGCCCATTAGCCTACTGTCCAATATACATGATGGTGGTGTTGGGGGGGGGGGGGTATATTTTAACATTTTATATTTTAAAATTGTGGGATGTTGTTTAAAAATTGATCATTATTGAAAGCAGCTCTTTGTCAGGAACCTCAGCAGTAGAGCTGGGTGCCACACATTTCATTCAATGACACTTTCCCTATATTTTACTTATTTTGACTGAGAAATGTTTTATTGATGTTAGGGTTCACCCAGTCGGAAACGGTCAACTTACTTCTCGGGACCCCCGCCCTCGTACCACCCAGACGTCTGGGGGGGGGGGGGGGGGGGGGGGGTTAGTCGCAAAGAAAGACAGGAACCCCAATGTAGTTAACATCTTTATTTGCAAGTTCCCCCCATTGGACAAGAATACAGAGGGTTATTATGTACGAGTGTTATCTGTGTGTAAATGACATCACTGTTTGACATCTATGAGTATGTGTGCATGAATGTGTGTATGTGTGTGTCTATGGGGGGGTGTGAGTGAGTGACATCATTTTGATATCTGTGTCTATGTGTGAGTGTGTGAGCAAGTCACATCTTAATTACATCACTGTTCTGATGGAATGTTCAGATGTATGTGTGTGTGTATGTAAATCATAACATAATGACATATTTCTGATGATATGACATGATAGCAAGGTACAAACAGATTTTAAAGGTCATTGCTTACGTACACCCCTTCAGGTCAGATATAACATAGGGCAATATGTACTTAAGATGGTGATAGAATTTTTAAACACAGATATGTCTAGTCTACGAAGTCAGAAATTAATGCCAAGTTAAAGAGAAATAGTTTAAAGGATCTAAAAGCTAAAGGATGAAAAGATCATAAATTCTTAACACATGAATGTGTCTTGTGCTAAGTCAGCAAATTACATCTTGATTTCATCAATATGTAGTAAGACAATCATAAGCAAAATAACAAATAAGAATATGTCTTTAACAATCCTAAATTATATTCTGTAATTATAAAACTAACTTAGAACTATAAAACTTAAATCATTGAATGCATCTTAGATCTAACAATTAAATCTAAATCACTGCCATAGTATATGCAATAGTCCAAAATAATAAAGGATCTTAAAAAGCTCTCCCATATACAGTCTTAACACTTTGTGCAGCAATAAGGTTAATACAAAACTATAAACTATAAAACTAACATGAATCATGGCTTTAAATTTAACTTTAATCCCAAATACACGTTGGATATGTAGCTGTGGGTGTGTGTGGCATCATTGCAGACCTTGGCGCCATTCTCTGATCAAAAATACACATTTCATATCAAAATAAACAAAATGTTCCCAAACAATGTCCAGCCGAGACATAAGGTCATTTTAACTAAGAATATAATTTTGTCACAAAAATAAATTGCTGCCATCTTCGTCAAGAATAATACTTATATAAACCTACATATAAACCTACATAATAATAAAACCTAACAATCCCCCCCTTTGATAATAGTATCACTATTATCAAATCCTAGGATCATATATGATCATTATCACCTCATGATCATATATGTGATTACATCGAGAATTAATCTTGAGTTAATCTTTGCCCTTCTTGATGTATATTGGTGCTCAGAGGGCGGGCATGCCCGATCAGCCCTCGTCCCACCTCACTGGAGCTTAGAGAAACTCAAAACCTCTTAATTCGTCCCAAATACACGCTACTTCCTTCAGAGTAATTTGTTCTAAAACAGTGAGGGAAAATGAAATTAGAAGGCATATCGACCTATAGTGAGAACAGAGTCCTGTAAGAATACAGTTTCAGAGCATAGAGATGTGTAATAATAGTAGAGAACGGCATCAGATGACAGACATAACACATTCGTGTGGTGTGCGCTTGTGCAGTCCAGTTAGCGAACTGCCAGAAGATGTTGTCTCGAAGTCCAGCTCGAGCGGGTAACCCTGCTCCGAGCAATGAAGTGGTCCAGAAGGCTCGGGCGGGTAACCCTGCCCCGAGCAAAGATGAAGCAGTCACGAAGCCCGTGATGAGGACTGTCATGGTTGTAGTGAGGATGATTGGTCCCAAACGGAGCGCAAGATCTCTTCCCCTCTTTGTTCACAACGTCTTGAGGATTCTCAGTCGAATATGTGTAGAGCTCAGAAATAGAGAGACAGAGAGAGAGAACAGAGACTGGAAAGGGACACAGAGAAAACGTTAGTAGCAAACTTGTCATTGTAACACAACTTTTGGTATGGAGCCTTCTTCAATCGCGTGGCATGGATCCACTGTGGAAAAAGATCAGTTAAAACAGCAGTAAAAGTAATGGCGACTATGTCTGCAGGCCCACCATATCTAGGTTTTCCCAATTGTCCAAATCGTTACTTTAAAAAGTCACACCAGCACTTGTCTCCAACTTGGAAGGGGTGTGTGGTGGAGATAATATTGTACTATTGACCTTGGTACAAATTTTATACAACTTAATTATAAGGGCTGCAGAATACTCATCCATATGCATTTTCAAATCAGAGGTACCCGGAGCCGGAGTTCCCTTCTTCCAGGGGAGAGGGAAAGGTCTTCCAAAAATAATTTCTTGGTGTCACACGAATTTCAGCCAGAATGAATTATGGATTACAGAGCCAAAACCTGTGTCCTGCATGACCTTAATTAATTTGTCGATTAGTACGTTCTACGATAACAGAGGATTGAGGAATGTGAAAACACCAGTTTAGTTTAGAGATACTTACAAAGGTTTTGTGTGACTTTTGAGGTGAAAGGGGTACCTTTGTCTGAGTCTATGGCGTCTGGAACCCCATAACTATAATTATTATTATTGATTTCTTATTTTTATTGTTGCTATTTTATTGTTCTGCTTTTATTGTTTGTTTTTCTTTTTTTACTGTTCAGTGTCCTTGGGTACCTTGAAAGGCACTTATAAATAAAATGTATTAGTATTATTATATCTAGGTACTATTTCTTTTGCCAGAATACGAGTAACTACCTTCGTGTTCTCTCGAGAACAGGAAAAAACTTCTACCCATTTAGAGAATTTGTCCACAATCAAGATGACAAAAATCAAATGGGAAAGGAAGAGCATATGCCTCATGCAGAATATCAGGCAGTGAACACACAGAGTAACCACAGAGGTATGATAAATATCATAAATTATAAATATTATACACCGTTTAGAACAAGAACCATCAACAAAGAGTACTTCCCCCATCCCTAGAGGGCTGGAGGAGAGATCAGACCTAATACTAGTAGTATGCACGATTTTTAGACAGCCAATATCAATGTCATCCCGAGAGTTAAGGAGGCGTGCAAGAGCGTGACCTACATTATCAAAAGACACAAATTTCGAGATTGTTAGTAGAACAGAGAATAAACAGTCATATGTTAATTTAATTATGAATTAAATTACTGATAAATTAACTTAATGGGTCTGTAAATTTTGCAACACCTGTTTAACTTGATGTGACGAGTGCAAGATCAGTGGGTGAGACAAAACCAATTTTTCCGCATCTAAAACTATCAAAGCACATGCGGAGACAGCCCTTAGACACGCAGGTAAGCCTTGAGAAACAATGTCTAATGTTTTGGATAAAAACGCACAATGCTGCAGTCCCCCCCCCCCCATGCTCCCGGCCAACAGCTGTTCACAGGCATAGAGGTGGAAGGGCTTGAAGTGATCAGGTAACCCCAGGGGCGGAACAAAGGGTGCTTTTGAGGGAGTGATAAGCAACCACCATAGTGTCAGTCCAGGTCAAAGGATGTTGCAGTGGATCGTGATGAGAGATTGCAGAATGGAGAAGCTTGTCATATAAAGAGCAGTCAGGGATCCATTTTCTGACCACGAAAAGACCTCAGTGCATGTTTAGTTGCAGGGCGTTTTGTGTCTAGAATGACAGCCTTGAGAAAGTTCAAAACTTCAAAAGTTCAAATACTTAAGTGTCCATGCAATATTGCAGCTTGGTCCTGAAAACCTTAAAGCCCTTGTGCGCCAGATGTTGGAGCAGGCGCAAGTGTCAGTGTCTTGGCAGATTTCTGGTGACTCAGCAGATACCAGAACACACAGACCACAGAGTCCTGAGGGAGGGAGAAGGTCACAGAGTGCGTTATGAATTTGAATTACAGCTGAAAAAAAAAACCAGCAGGAGAGTCAATGAAACCTTGAGTCCAAACGCTATCTCCTCATGTGCGTGAAAAAAGGCAGAACAGAGATCAATAATGGAAAAACAGCAATGATGAGCAGGAACCTGTGACATTACAGAAGAAACAATCAATTCATTAATCTTACGTAAATCTTGTGTAAAACGCCAGGTACCATCAGGTTTAGGTACTGGATTGACAGGTGTATTGTACGAGCTGGTGCACGATCTCACCACGCCTTGCTCAAGAAGAGACTGTAGGACGACATCGATCCAGAGAGAGAGGTACTGCTTAACATAAACAGGATGCACATGAATATTGAATCATATTTTGTGTAGTTTCATGTCAATTTAAGTTCCAGGTTGCAGTGCAACAAAATGTGGAAAGGTTCAAGGACAATGAATACTTATACAAGCCAATGTATCATAATCATGATAATTTATGACGTTTTTTCTTAATGTTTGAATAAAGATAAACCCAAGTCTCCGATTTATAAACACCACTGGAAGGAAAAAAAATTTTCTCCTTTTTTTTCTCAACATTCTTCAAGTAAACGTTTGTTAACTCTGTTTCTTGCTGAAAAAATTATGGTTAACTAAATACATTAAAAGCCTATCCATTCCATATCCTCTGTGGTTTTTAAAGGCAAAAGTATGGAGGTTTAAAATTCAGCAAACAGTTAATCAGAATATTTCATATCAATCTTAACCTCATAAGGAGCAATAAGGTTAAAGAAAGAAAAGGAGATATAAAACAGGGCAACAATTTCACTGAATATAATTTTGAATAAAATCGAATAGCTGATAAGCACCTTTTGTTGGATTCGATATGTGACAGAGACTCAAAATACATTTTTAATTCAATTAACAGTATTAATGGGAATGAGAATTGGTTATCTCGGACATTTTTGGTGCATTCATGTGCTATGGGAATTATGGTAAATACCAAACGCTGACATGGAAAGCACACATGAACGCCCCCTCTTGTGGTATTTTCCACTGGGCAACTCGTAGAAAATTTTGATACACGAGTTGCCGAGATGAGATGAACTTTAACCTTTTCAACATGGCGGCGAGCGGTACAAGACTAGCTTATGAACCAAGAAAGAAGTGGTTTTCACCTACGGAAAGCTGACTCTCACCTTTTAAACGAGTCATGTTATGTATATTATATTATTATAATATGTATATTATAGCCTAATACAAAATATTCTGTGGCTGTCCAAAGAACGCCAACAATGATCTAGATACTGGCTACTCTCATTGTGGCTACAGCCAAATTTCCAAAAACTGCGTGGCATTCAATGTGTTAAGAAAATCTCTACTTGTCATGATCAGGAAATATTCAGCATTATTTACCTTTTGACTTTTGATAACTCATATTCCTGCTGCAGCTGATGAACAAGGCAATCTATAATTGTTTTAGCCAAATAACAGGTCTGATTCTGAATCTGGTCCACCATCTTTAATTTGTCAACAACAACAAAAGCATGTGAACACAACACACTGGTAAATACCACTTCCCAACTGGA